>NC_028642.1:57653356-57717935 GCF_001406875.1 Solanum pennellii
TGTGTGTGTGAGAGAGAAAAATAAAGCAAAATTTTGAGAAATAAGATAAGGAAATACGTGTAAGGCTTAGGTCTGTTATATTTAGGACACAGAGAGTGGAAAATCTAACTGTATATGCCCACAATGGGTCCCTTCTTGCTTCAAGTTACCTAATTCTATCATTCTAATTTCCTATCTTCTTCCTTTTATTATAAGTTACATAATATATAATATAATAATAACTAAATTCATAATAAACAAAATGTGCAAAGTATTTACTAAAATTTTGAGTTATTTCGAGAAAAATTAATGAGTTCATCTAAATCGATAGCAAAGTATTTAGATTTACCCAGGTGTTTTGCTATAATTTCAGTATATTTTTCATGAATTACTTTCCGATTTCTTTTTAAAATTTTAAGTTTTCTATTTCAAAGTTAAAAGTTGAAATGATGAACTAAATTGATTAAAAAAATAGATACTTATTTGTATTAATCTTAAATATCTGAAATCATGTCTATGGTCAAAGGGTATTCAATGGCAAATTAAAATCACAATATATGTTAATTAATTTAACTAAGACTAAATAATGAAAGCGTATGTGTAAAAAATATGATGTCTAAAAAAGTTGTACTCAGAAATTATATATTACAAGAATTATATAAATAAAGAAAAAAATAAATGAGCATATGATTGATGTAGAGATCTCATTCTTTGTCCCATTATGTAAGCTCACCTTGTCCTGTACCTGCTCATGTCATTTTGGTTATACTTGAACTTTATTTAAAAAAAAAAAAACATAATAATTGAGGTGCACTTTGTTTTTATATTAAAAATTTCTTTTGATTTTCATTTTCATGTACAAATTAAATATCTTGGCTCCAATATCCCTACAAAAAAAAATGATATAGAGTTATGGTCTCAAATAAAATATGAAAATAATCTTAAGAATATTTTGATGTTGGGTGCATTTATATATATATATTTGGACCCAACAACAACAGAAGCCGTGGCTATATATATGTTGAGTGGCTATAAGTTAAAGGCTATAATTGAAATGGACTAGTGATGATACAAAGAGGGTAAAGTGGTCACTTGGATCAGGATACAACTTTATTTTGCATGCTTAACCCAAAGTACTATTGTTTGTATTTCACTTGTCTTTATCACCCTAATTAGTTTTCATCACCATGGAAAGTCCTAATTTTAGAGATTAGTTAGTTTGAGATATTGATACATATTTAATAAATTTTCAAATATAAATATATATTCATTTAAATAAAAGTTACTAAATTCATCTAAATCTTATACGCTTATTGTGTTGATTGTTTAAACACAAAGTTTACGTTATATAACTGACATGTGTGATGAGACAGTGGTACTAGAGCTATATAGGTGTGAGCTAATTTGTGCTTGAAGAAATATACTCATGTGAAAACAAACATAGAGAATCTAACACTTGTCCACCTAAAATCATAACTTTCTGACATATGAGTACAACACAATTCTTTTTCTTCAAGATTGTTTTTTTCCCAATTAATAAAATAATTTTGAATTTCATATTTTAAACTTAAAAGGTTTATATCAAAATGTTATATAAGAAAGTTAGAATTATTTTTTTTTAAAAAAATATGATGAATCAAAAAAATAAAGTAAATAAATCAAAATACATCAAAATATCATTTCATAAGAATAAAATTAATTGTTGTTATTGTAACTTCCTCATGACCTCTTAATGAAAATACTCGATAATGATATTGTAAAAAAATAAAAGCGCACCGAGTAAATATATTTTTAAAATTTGTTAGTTGCAAGTAACACAGAAGAGGAACATAGAAATAATATTCTAAGGTGTCATCATCTGTCAGTAACAGCATTTACAATGAATAATCATTTCATTAAAAAAAAAAACTATCAATCAATCATTGATCCTACCACTCATTGATTATCTTCGGATCCTATGAACTAATTTTTATTTTTTTCCCTTCCTTTTGTTCATTTCAAAATTTTCATACTCCCTCCCAATTTTTGTATATATTTTGCCTCTATTTTTCAAAATACAACTTATATATCTTTATCGCACAAAATAGTAATATCACTTAATAGCATTATCATAAAAGGTACTCCCTATTTAACCAAGATATTCCTGTTTTATCAAGAATAACTAATTAATTTCTACATATATGTTTTCTTGTTTGGATTAATAAAAGTGAATTGGAGAAAGCAATCAATTTTGTTTGTTAATTAGTTAAACTTGAACCAAATTTGCTTTTGACAAAAATGCTAGCGAAGCTAAAATAATTCAAAAACATGTTGTAATTTCCTCTCCGGTCATAGTTATCTAGTATTAACTTAACACATATCTTAAGAAATAATAAATAACAAAAATACTATAATTCTCTAAATATATATAATTTGATATTTTGGAAAATATATCAAATATTCAAGGGTATTTAATAATAAAATAAAATATAACATAAAATAAAAAAAAATTATTTTTTAAACTAAATAAATATTATTAAATATAGTGAACAAAGTAAAAAGAAGAAATTAAAAGTTTTTGTAATCATCACAATTTAGAACCAATAATACGTATGATGCATCGATATAATATAACAATAATATTATTTTGTTTAGAATTAAACCATTCCTCTTTAGTGGTAGGCACATGTGGGACAGGATGTTTGATGATGAAGAATTGAACATTGACATGGGGATCAGTCAAGTTAGTTGACTGGTCAAAATTTTGGCTTCATTCAAATAAAACACCAACTGACTCAAAAAAAGTGAAAGTAGAGGGGAGTACTGTTGTGGAATGTATAAAAAACAGAGCCTTCATGTATAAAAAAAAAAGTGAAATTCGGTGTTTTATTAGTTTTATTTTTCGACTGTCTTAAAAATATTTTTCTATTTAATTAATAAATCTAAATATATTCGTAATCTTGCTATACAAGGGAAGTATACTCTCGAATTTTCATCATATTTAGTGGTGTATATATGTTTTTAATACCTCTTTCGATTTCTTATTAAGAGTCATATATTTTTACAAGAGTTTGCGGTTACTTACTATGTTATATGGTAGATGGATGATGTATCTAAGTTGAGTTAGTCAAAATCGATAAGTATTTTTAAGACTGTCGATAGTTAGAAAATGAAATTAATAATAAACGTCAAATTTATGAGCTTTTTCAATACTTCTCTTTTTGCATTATAATAAAACTACGCTTTGCGAGTACTACTATCACTAATACTATAATAGTATTTTTTTATTATTTACATGACATGTTTAATATCACAAAATTATATATTTTTAATTTAAAATTATAAAATAACAATCATTCTTAATTTTTAAAAATATATATCGCGTTAAAATTGGATAAACAAATTAATAATTTAAGGAATAAAAGAATGTGCATGCGTCTGGGGCTTTCACTACTTATAATGGTAGAAGAAGGAAATAATTTTGTTCAGATTGAAGAGAACGTTCTAATGAGATGAGGAAATCATACACAAGATTTGCCTTGTGCTTCGTGCTCATCGGGAAACGTTTCTATTCACTTTTTCAGTTCCCAGAAATGCCTTATTAAATGTAAGCATAACATTTCTTTTTATTTATAAGAGCATTATAATCTCGAGTCTAACTAATTTATATTAATACTAAAAAAAATCTATGATAAAATATTACCCTTATAAAGTATGATATTGTATTCGGATTTGAATTTAGTTACCTACAAGCTTAACAATATTGCATGTACGTCGTACATAATATTTAAACATGCGTAATGCGTTCTTTAAGACGTACAGATAATTAATGGGTTAATCTTACAAAATCAAGTCTCTATGATTGTCTCGAATCTTTTAAAACACTGAAATGAGTTGCTTTACCTTTTAAAATATTAGACTAATTAGATAAGCTTAAGCACACTAATTCTTGGAATAAATCAGTCCTACGAGCTACTAGCTTAATTTAACTCTGTGGTCGTAGATTATGCAGCTGTTGGCCTGTTTAGTAACTTTAATAGTCCATGCATAAATAGAGTAAAAAAAAAATTCCCAGTACTGGATTAGTCTTCGTGGAATAATCGATATATCCTTCATAATTTAAATCTGAGACATTTAATTAAAAAAGGAAAAACAATTTCATCATTTGATAGTGAATAACTTCGAAGTTTTGTTTCCATAAAAATATTTATCCTTAAAATTAAATATATGTTATACATCTATTAGTTTAATTAAACGTGAATTAGTTCTTATTGAGTGATTTATGCAGTCAAGTTAGTTGAAGGAAGGAGCAATTTCCGGTGGATTAATTCCTTCAACTCGAAGTATTCACATTTATCCCAACCTTAGGTAAGAAGAATATTGATTAGGCAAAGACAAAGCCAATTAGATCCCAAGAAATTTTACAAGTGCCCCTTCCTTCCAACTACACAATCATATCAACTTTAATTGATTGATTACTTAATTAAATAATTATTTTTTTTATTACACTAAAGTAAAACATACTAATCTGAAGCAAGTATGATTTAATAATATGATTTCACATATGCCAAAAAAAAGAAAAAACATAACAAGGACAAGTATAATCATTTTAGTTCACACGGAAGTTAAGTTGCACCAACCATTTGTATTAATCATACGACAAATCTAGCGTCCAGTTATGTCCAGTGAAATAACTTCAGAGAAATTTATAAATATATACTATTCGAACGACTAGCTTATTCACTGCAACATATTATGTATATAATATAAATTTTGTAAATAAATTTCTGTAATATTTAAGGTGGTAATTTATCATTAAAGTTAATTGGTTGTTTGCTTACCTTTATTATTTTGTGTCACATGCTATGCTTCATCGTAAAACAAGTTACTATATACTTTAAAAATGACATTGTTAGCCGTTTGTGTGACATTTGTTTGACTAATAGCTAGTGATTAGTAAGTTGTCCAGCTTTGGCCTCACTTAAATTAGATTATTTTTTCTTGGATGACTTTACCATTTTACAATTAAAATTTTTTTATATAATGATTAGTTATCATTTTACAACTAGAACTGTTTTGTATAATGATTACTTATCATTTTACAACTGAAACTGTTAAATTCAAAATAAATTGTCAAATGAATCAATGTGATTCGTAGTTCTAGATAAACTATTTTATTCTACATGCAAAATATTTGTCATTTGGTTTATTTTTTTATAACTCCGCCCATTCATTTATTCAGCTAATTATCATGAATCTGAAATAACAGCCACAACAAAACACAATTTAATCTCAAGCGATTTAGATTCAGCTAGCTATATGAATCCCAAAAATGAGTTTGATTCAGCTAACTGTATTATTCGTTTTATAAAATAGAAAATTTTCGAATCTTAATGTCGTCAAACTAAAAGTATATATTCCTTGATTTACTTATACTTATCTACTGTAAGCATTACACGCTCTTTAACAAACAATAATTGATATAATCATTTATATATAGTCATAACTCATAGGTCTCATGAAATGATACAACATTGAATAATCAATTTAAAGTATATAACACGGAAACAATATGTTATAAGTAAAAATATTATTATTTTTAAATATAGTGGACGTAAAAATGAATGGAGGAATGTGTGAGTAACGGATATATTATATAAAATATAAAAGTATTTCCTAAAAAAATTAAAAAGAGAGAAAGGTGGGAAAAGAGACAAACATGGATGAGTGGGCTTTAGTTGGTGGAGAAAAGGGGCCCAGCAGACAGTTTTGGAGTATGAACACGCGGCATGCCTATCTTACGAATATTTCAGTTTCAAGGAACAACCATATCATCCATCATCACCCGCACCTTAGTGGATACAGGACCCCACTAATACATCTCCCTCTTCAAGCAAAGAATAACACTAATATTATTATCTCCGTTCCATTTCATGTGAGGTAAGTTTAAAAAAGGAAAAAAAAAACTCTTAAAATTAAAATTCAAAATGAAATGATAAAATTTTTTGTGAGTCTAATCATTTAAATTATCACTTAATATAGAAATTTATCATTTTTTTAAACTGATTAAAAAAAAAGTAGGTCACATAAATCATATATCAATCTACCCAAATCCGATCTAATCGGCCTATTTGTCATCACTATTACTCAACAGGAAATAACTATCGCACTTGCGGCTAATGATAGAAATGAAACAACTAAGAGAACTAACAAATACTGCATTTCCCACTGAGAATCAATGGCTAATCAGAATTGAATTTGCAAGCAATGGCTACCAGAGCTACCTTTCTAAGGCATTTACCCGAAAAAGTACACTAGTTCAGCTGTTCAGGAACTCAATCCTAAAGATCAAACCAGCTGTCTGCTGAATATTAAGTATGGTGCAAGGATAATCTACTTCGCTCAACCTCCATATCAGAAATAGCTTCATTTAAGACGCTCTGAAGCTCTTTCACTCTGCGTTTTGCCAGTGCGACACAATCCTGAAGAGAAATTAATGAACTATTAACAGGATTATTGTAGGAACCACTGCAGATCAGTAGGGAATGGAATGTAAGTTGACAAATGTATCTATAAAAATGAATATGACAGTAGAAAATAGCATTATTTTAATACAAACAACAACATACCCAGTGAGATCACACAAGTAGGATCTGGGAAGGGTGGGTGTACGCAGACGTTACCCCTACCTTGGGGGTAGAGAAGCTGTTTCGAAAGATCCTCGTCTCAAGAAAAGTGAGTTTAGAAACAGGTTTGGAAAATTTTAATTTCCTTGTTTTGTTTTCTTATGATTTGTTTAACTACAGAACAACACTGATTGTAAAATCTTATTTATAATTATCATAGCAATATAAAACATATTAAACAGAAAAATTTATCTCGATTAAGTTTCTCAAGGGTCAACTTGGATAACATATAACTGTTAATACAAACCTGAACAAAACTAGGCATCCAAAAACAGCACGCCTGGGTATTTCTATATTGTTCTTTTCTCAATAGAGAGGGGAGGGAAGACAATTACAAAACATGCCCAAATTGGAAATCTTAATGTCCCCTTAAATAAGTTTCCCGATAACTAGTGACCTCCTTTAGCTACTATCTAAGATAAGTATCACATGTGCGTTATAAAGAAAAGAAAAGAAAAATAAACCTTCTTGTCGGTTTAGTTAAGCATTAGGATTATGATGCAAACTAACCTGGATGACTGATGTATGGGCATGAACTGGTCCCCCTGGTTTATAAAGTGAAACAAGCTGGTAGGACGAATCCAATACCACAGTTACAGCCGTTTCCATTATAGATTCTTCCTCTGCTGTAGGATCTGCTAGGATGTAGTTCTTGTGAAGTAAGCACGTTAAGGAGAATGGTGGAGAGTTCAATTTTAGTTTTCTTTTCTCTGTATTGACAGGCTGCTTCTCCAATTTCAACTGGATATTGTCCTCAGAGACAAGAACTATTCGCCCATCTTCATTCAAAGACACTACTGGAATGTTCACTGCAAAAAAAAATCATTTCCTATGTAAAATTCCATCCATATAATAATCAACTTTCCCCGAATGATACGTACAGCTATAAAGAGCTCAGTGCATATAATTTTGAACACTTCAGAAGAAAACTCACTTCCCACATAGCAAAAAAAGAGCTATTAACCTTTAGGGATGGTTGCAACCTTGAGAAAATTTAAAATAAAATCACATGACTGCACCTAATATGTGCACTCTTCTTCATTCCTTCATCTCTTTCTCAGTAATGGCTTCATAATTTTATTGCATGATATTCCTTTTAACAAACCAAAACTAAGTGCAGAAGATTGCTCTTTTGACCTATTGCTTAAACTAAGAACAGTTCGTCCCCTCTCTTTTTATTTTCCTCAAGACTGGCCTTCCCCTAAGGTTTATTACATGACATATGCAGGCCAGATTCTTGCAGATAATTGCTCCTTGAACATATTGCTAATTGCTCTATGAGCTTGCGCAGACAGCTGTTCCTCTTTTTACCGTCGCCTGTTTGGTATAATAAATATTTTTGTAATCACTAAAACATCTTCTTTCTTACCCTTTTTCAACTTTGATATCGAAAACCTTTCAAAAATTTTGTTTTAACATGTCGTCCTTTTCCAATCTCAAAATAAGACAGGATATAAAGTACAATATTGTTGTCTCTCATGGGACAAGTAATGACTACAGGAATACTCAAGAAAATCCAAGCAATAGCAAACTTACAATGCGAAAAGGCAGCAACTGCAGATAGTAATGCAGCGTCAAACAGAGAACCGTCAGCATCCAAACAGTATATGTCCTGTATTAATCATATGCCATAGGAATTAATACCAACAAGTATGCCTATGGTCTAAAATTGTTTGAATTAGCATAAAATGAAGAAATAAAGGGGAAGATTCAAAGACCAACAATGAATAAGTGAAAAACTAGTCCAAATGTGCGTTTTGAGGGACGGGCCTTACGGGGTGACATATTTGAAAATGGTAACCTAGATACGCCAAAAATTTCCACTGTTTCTTATTCTGAAGACTTAACTCTTCAATTAACGTAAAATTAAGGAATAAACTTTTCCTTCTTCTACGGACAAGGGGAAAAAGCAAGAAAACAAGATCTTCACATTCGTTAGTACTTACCAGGTAGGCCATCCATGCAGCTTTTCCTCCAACCAAGCACAACTCTTTCAAGTCAATCATGCCAGAACTGCAAACATTTCAATTGCTTATTAAGGAGATTGTACAGGCATACTTAACAGAAAGTGAAGAAAAAAATATTAAGAAGATGTGCCAAGAGGAAAGACCTAAAATAGGAAGGGTAAACAGAGCCATGAAGATAACAATCGAAGTAATTCTTTCTTACTTCTACTTTTTAAGAAAAACAGAGAAAAGTTAGACTTGATCCACAACCAGAGATACTTCTTGGTATAAAGCTTTTTGTAGGAGTAGTATTAACAGATATGATTAAGTTCCAAACAGAGCAAATGGAGACAGATCATTCATATGGCAGACTACCAACTAGTGTGAGACTGAAGCATGGTTAATCGAATGATGATTAACAACAACATACCCAGTGTAATCTCACAAATGGGGTCTAGGGAGGGTTGATTGAATGATGATTAAGTTCCAAGAATTTCTGGGAAGAACAAGGATTCATGCAAATATTATTTTATCGGATGTCCCCAAAGGGACATGCAAAGTTTATTCTCTCGGGAGAAAGAAGAAGAAGAATATTCTCCCTTGTAAGTTGTGACATAAAGTTTGTCCAGAAGCAGCTGCTTCTAGTTGTCTGGTAATATTGTTTGGCACAGTATAAAAGATCTTTTAGATGCACATATTCTTCCGGCGGACATTGAGCGTCGACATAAGGGTCTTTATGACACAATCAACAATTTAATTCATTTTCAATTAGGTCTTGATCTAGCTACTACAATTTGTTAACAATAAGTAATAACCCCTTCGAAGACTAGAAACACATTCAAGATGCTTGAAGCAGGAGGATTTTCCCGATCAGATTATTATGTTTGCTGCAAATCATAAGTGGGTCTAGTTGAACCTTGAACAAAAAAACTTGTGTTGTTGACTTGTTGTATTAGATTACCAGACGCTCAAAAAATTATAGAACCAAATCAGTAATTACCAAAAGGCATGGTCAATATTAAAATACCTAACATAATGAAATAGAGACGAATATTTAGTGCCCGTTTGGATAGACTTATTTTAGGTGCTTTTAAGCCAAAATAACTTTTAAGCAGTTTTGAAGTGTTTGGGTAAAGTTAAAAAGTGCTTATAAGCACTTATTTAAAGCGAAAAATAACAAAAATAAGCCAAAAGCCAATCCAAACAGGCTCTTAGACTCCAAATTCAGATTATTTTTAAAAAAAGGATATTTAGCGTTAAGAGTTTTGGGCACCTGCAAGCTATTACTACTTACCTCAAGATAGTGTCTGACAGCTGCTTAGAAATTACTGATGCTGCCTCTGCAGGCCTACCAGGCCGTACAAGGGGAGAACAAATGGGAGGCATGTGAAATTCGATAGCTGCAATCACAATATAATCATATACATAAGCAGAAACTATATGGGTAATAGGATAATAAGAGCTGAGAGATGAGAGACCTTTTACCTATGGATCCCTCATCTGGACATTCAACAGTTGGTGTCATGATTTCCATTTTGATGGCGGCCAGCATCGTCTGCGATTGATTCAAGATGATCAATCAACTCAGAAGAAATTCAAGTGAAAAATGGAAGCTCCTGTACATTAAAGAAGCAATTGATACATATGATACACTTACAGTGGAGCCAATCTTTGCCAGTGCTGATCCCTCAGCAGAGGCCACGGCACCTGCAGTGATTATAGACATGTATATTTGGACAAATCCTGAGAAAAGATAATATAATAACAACTAATAAATTGAAAATATGATTCGACAAACCAAGTGCAAGTGTTGTATCTCTAGCACTTCCAAGCTTTCGAGCATCAGGTCGGACCGATTTGAGAAGATGCTGCTCATGATAGCGCAAAGGGAAAAGACGTCTAAATGCGTCCACCTCCATCTCTGAATACAAGTCACTTGAGCCATTGGCAGCAGCCATTCTATAGAAACCAGATGTCTTAGCAATAGCCTTATCAACCAGGGATTATCCAATCATAGGAATGCAAGAAAATCTCATATTCAAAGAAAATCCTGCTGTTCAGTGAGAATGAAGGTTTTGAATTTCGAAATTACAAGAAAACAAGAAAGACATGCAGAAATGGTTGGTCAATATATGAAGAAAATGGGAAAGAGGAAGTACTGTCAAAACCTCAACCCAACCTTGTGAAATTATCTTAATTCTTATTTTGCTTATAGTTGATTTGTTCTTCTTTCCCATAGAGAAAGCAAAAGGAAAAAAAATTAAAGAATATAAAAGTCCCTTCTGTAACTCGGTTGAAAATTATTTGTATTGGGCTACTTGCTTTTCCACTTTGTGGTACTACACTGGGTTTGTTGTTGTTGTTGGTCTATCTGTTTTCAGTTATCAGATTTGTAACTTAACCTTCAAAAACTTAAACAGGACATAGCACACTGCCATCACCCGTTTTGTAACACAATAATAATGTTATCTACTTGACAAATTTGAAGTCTGAAATTTAGGACTTATAAGAAGATATTAACAGACTATTAATGGCAAAATAATGAAGGAGGTTTTTCAGGCCAATGACAAGAATCATTAGATTTTTATCCTGCCATAACAGAAAACAATTGATAATCTAACATTAGTAACGGAAGCGGTATAATTGACCTGATAGAGATTCACATAATCAACTTATCCTTAAACATCAGTAACATGGAATATTTTCTAATTCTATGTTTGCATTGTAAACACAGTAATTCCTTTGGGTCTTCTTAATTCAGAATCTTAATCTTTCAAGTTCCCAACCTTAGATACATGTCTAGATTCATCTCTGAGTTGCTCGGCTGAGATACATGCAGCTTATAATACATGCTTATGTGCAGATGAATCTAAATAATTACATAAGTAACATAAACAATATTTTTTCCAGCTGGTGTGATCGCACACACATATCAGTTCAGACGTCAGACAGAGTTGTAAGGACATTCTCACATCACCCAGTAACAATTTGGCAGTCTAATAGGGGCCTAATATGTTTAGCCAATCAACATCCGGATAAAAGAGGAATCTTTCCATAAAATAGTATGACTACATAAAGATTGTTATGTCCAACCTTAACTAGTTTGAAATGACACATAGTTAACTACCTAATTAACAGAGCTTGATATAAGAAATACTCCTGTGTTTTTCCAATTAGTTCTCTGAAGACAGTTCCCAAAGCACAAGGTAGAAGCAAATCGTTTTTAACATAAAGTTTGAAAAATTCAGCAAATACACAAGCATAATTTCAGCATAACAGAACTGTTGGACAACAAATCAAGCCATGAATGGAAGCTCGGATAATAACTAGATGACATGGAGAGCACCTTTTAGCATCACATTTCATGAAAATACTCTATACAAATTATGTACTGAAGTTAGTGAATTACTGAAATTTTACAGCCAAGAGTGAATTACTCCACACATTATTTTATTTTATATTTCAATTTCACTAGCACTGCTGACAGATACAGAGGTTTTTACAAAATCTTCACAATACAAATGGCCAGAGACAGTAAGTTTTGGGACAAAGTTAGATATTTGCTAGGAAGAAAGTATTTTCCATCAGTACTTTTACTTCTTCCAGAAAATTAAAGAAAATGTAAAAACTAACTTGGTGGAACCCGAGAAACTTACATAAATTTGCGGCTGAAGACACGGCAAGAGTTGCCGGCGGAGTGAAGCGAGGGAGGGTTTTACTCGAATCGGAGGAAGAAACGGAAAAGAAGAATAAGGAGTGAGACTTGGAGACATATCATGAGAAAAAGCTTAAAATAGTCCCTAATCTTTCCATTTAGACTTCAAAGTCATCATTATTCTCCACACAACGCATTAATAGTCCTCTATGATACACAAAGCATTAAGGATCCGTTTGGTAGGAAGTATTAATCAAAATAATTCATGGATTAAAATATAGTCCAACAAAAACATTGTTTGGTTACTTTATTTTACCTAATCCATGGATTACTAATACCTTATACAAGGTCTTATTTTATCCTAGGAAAGGGAGGGATAGCTAATCCAAGGATTAGCAATCCTTGGATAAGACCCCTAATGACTAAATTATCCCCAAATCTTTTTTCCTTTTTTTTTTTTGGTAATTCATGTTCTTTTTTTATTTATATGAGAATATTTATAAATGTTCGTTTAATTCTCCAAATTTATTCCATATAATTTGATGATTTCACAAACTAATATTTTTTTCTCCATGTTTGAGTTGTTATATTGGGTTGATTTTTTGTTTTTTTATTTTTAAATGTAGTTCGTCAATTGACCACGTGAACTATTTTCTTTTATTTTTAAAATAAGCTAAGTGTATTTGAACTATTTAAGTAGCCTTAAATTCATGTTAAGTTCAAGGTATATTTGACGTACAAAAAATTAAAAATATACCATGTGACATATCACACCTCAAAATTAATAATATTTTTATATTTTTTTTTAATATTTAACTTGATTAGTTAAATGAAACATAATCTCACAATAACTAAAGGGTATAATAGGAAATAAACTTTTTCTAAAGTTTTAAACCAAATATAAGACTAGGTAGGAAATAATGAACCAAACACTTGCTAAAAAATAATCCCTGCATTAGTAATCGCTGCATTATGCATCTTTGTACCAAAAGACCCCTAATAGTCCATTATTTATGATATATTGTAGTTTTGGTCCATCCCTAAACTTTTTTTCTTTTTTTTTTAGATAGAAAAGTTCTATCACTTCAAAATTTTTGAATGTGATAATATAAGGAGATATGAAGATCACAAATTAAAAAGATAGAAAATAGATATAATTGATTTACTTTCCGCTTAGTACGTTTGATAGTTAGTTGATATTATTAGTATTATTCCTGTAGTTTCTTATTCTTCAATTACTATTACTATATGATATTTGTTGTGCTTTATTTGTCATATTAATATACTCTATAATTATTACGCTTACTCTATTTTTTGCTACACTTCATATTACTTTTGTGTGTCTTTTTTAAAGTGCTTTGTGAGTGTCACTTCATTTCATCTGAGAGTCTTGCAAAAAATAATAATCTATCTTTATAGGACAAAAATATATTTATTTAAATTCCACTTTTTCCGATCCTTTATAAAAATTCAATATATTATTAATAAATGAAATTATTTTCTGATAAGAAAATTTTAGTCTAATTTTCTTTTTATAATGGTGTTCCTAAAAAAAAACATAAACTCGATTTGGCAATTTTATAATTCCTTTTCAAATTATTTTAGATGATACATTCATAATGAACAATAAAAGTCAGCGTGTATTTTAATTTCTTTAAAGTCAGCGCGCACTAGAATTTTATGCGTATATATCTTTTTATCTTTATCCCAATGAAAAGTAAAGTAGGAAAAAGTGCGAAATATGCGAGATGTCGACCAAATTCATTTCCATGGCAGTTACCTTTGCCCACTGTTAACGAAAGCGCAGTTTAACTAAATTTGCAATTGCAGTGCGAGAAGTGTGAGAAAAGAGCGTGGTGACCCTTTCTCAGAGAGTAGATCTGAATATAGATCTCTCTCTGTCTACTAGGTGAATTGTTACCTTCCGGAAAAAATGGAGTACGTAGACAACATGCCGCTAATGGATCTGATGCGCTCGGAGAAGATGACTTTCGTTCAGCTTATCATTCCTGCTGAGTCCGCTCATCGTGCCATCACTTACCTTGGCCAACTCGGACTACTCCAATTCCGTGATGTACTCATCTTTTTACCTGTGAATTTTTGTTTTTGAAGTTTGATTGTTGATTCAGGATTGATATTGTGGTTTTATGATTTTGAGGTGTCACTCAGTATATTTGCGTGATTAATTGGCTTGATTTTTACTTGAATACTTAGTCTTCGAGAGTGATTTTGGTTATGTGGAATGCAATGTAACAGGAAAGTGTTGTTTTTGACTAAGTAACGATTCTGTAGTTTTAGTAGTCTAGGTTGTGAAGGATTTGGAAGTTAGTTTATGAATTCATTGATCTAGTAAGGATCAATTCGAATCAGACTGGTTTACTTGATCACTTTTTAAGTGCCAAGAGTATCAAAATTGAGGGGAAGCTAATAATTTCATTCTTCTAATACAGTTGTTCTAATAATCCAATGTGTTATTTGTGTAAATCGAGGTGAGGTTTCAACGGCATCAAATTACCTTGCTGGTTTTTTTTTTTTGGTTGGAGTAAGGCCAGAGAGAACTATCCACACCCTTGAAGATGAGATGCAGTCTTTCATTATTATAATGTTGTTGTCCCTTTCAATATTTGTATGATATTTGTAAGTACTTTGTCATCTTCAAGGGGATGTGGCAAACTTTTAAATATTATTATATTTTTATGATCTAGCTATCCTGACTTTTATCTCCATCTAAGCTGCTTTATTTTCATTATCCAGCAAATGATCTGATTAGCTACCTTCTTTTGTGCAGCTAAATGCCGAAAAGAGTCCTTTCCAGAGAACATTTGTAAACCAGGTATCGACGAATTTCTTTGGATACAGTAAATTCATCTTCAAAATTCTACATGCTTGTTACTAAAGTGGAATTGTGACTATAATCAGCTAAATTGTTGACAAGTTTCAATGTGCTTGTATTGTTGACAAACTGCTATCTCTGCTAACTTTTGCTGGAACTTTGCTAAAGAGAAGATCACTTCTTTTTACTGAAATTTTAGTCCATAATTTTGTGAAATTATGTCGAGCTGCTTAGAATTGCTCTTTCTCGCCTTTATCGGACCTAGAAATGAGTAATATCGATCTGTTATTGCTTTTATTAATTACAATCTTGGGTGACGTTTGTAGGTAAAAAGATGTGTGGAGATGGCAAGAAAACTACGATATTTCAAAGATCAGATACACAAAGCCGGTCTATTTCTGCCTCCTCTTCCTGCTTCCCAACCTGATACTGAATTAGAAGAAATAGAGGTCTCTTTCTTGTTTTAATTTACTTGCTGATAAATGAGTTTCCTCCTTTTTCTTTTTCAATTATGGATTTATTCAGTAGCTTTTCCAATTCATCAAAAGCTCATATGGACAATTTGGTTCTTATAAATTTCAGATTCAACTTGCAGAGCATGAACATGAGTTGATTGAAATGAATGCTAATAGTGAGAAATTGCGGCAATCATATAATGAGCTGCTAGAATTTAAGATGGTACTGCAGAAGGTACATTTCTACCTTGATTTCTAGTCATTCTGTTAATGTGCAAGTATTCAAGGTAAGAATGATTTCTGCATTAATGATGTGGATTCTGAGTTGTTTGAGGCATTTAATTTATGTCAGAAACTTGGAATTCTTAAAAAGCTGCTATAAAGAGAGCAAAGATTTTGATTATTTTTGTTGTAATCAATAATGGAGTCGCATACACGAGGGTCTATTGGAAACAATCTCTTGACCTTTGAGGTAGCGTAAGGTCTTCGTACGCTCTACCCACCCTCCCCAGACCTCACTTTGTGGGACTACACTAGCTATGTTGTAGTTGTTTATGCTTACCTATCATTTTGTCTTCTAAGTTTGAACTTGTAAACTGACATTCAAAGCTTCTCAGATCAACTCTTCATCACAATTACCTGTAGGACCACAGTTATTTCTTTTTGGTTTAAAATGTAATCATTTCTTTCAGAGATACTATTTTTTTGGTCACTATCACTCCAGGCTAGTGGCTTCCTTGTTTCAAGTAGCAGTCATACAACTGATCGGGAAATAGAATTGGATGAAAATGTATACTCCAATGATAACCATGGAGATACAGCATCATTACTTGAGCAGGTAACTGCACAAATAACAGTTTTTTCTTTTGAGTACTTATATCATTAATTCAATGATGATTAAGTTCCTTAAAACTTTTTCAGCAAAGTTATTTTCAATCTTCAGGAGATGCGTTCAGAACTGTCAAATCAATCTGGAGTGAGATTTATTAGTGGCATTATCTGCAAGTCCAAGGTTCTTCAATTTGAAAGAATGCTATTTCGTGCTACAAGGGGTAATATGCTTTTCAATCAGGCAGTTGCTGATGATGAAATACTGGATCCTTCGTCAAATGAAATGGTCATCCTCTTTCTTTAGAACTTCCAATATGATTGAACCCTTCTATTTGGACATTTCCACTGCCATCTTTCTAAACATGGGTCAGCACAAAAGGAATTTGTTCACTTAGAGAAGTTCTAAATAAAGGAAAATGCTAAAATGCGTAAGATTTACTCATGAGTCAAGAATAAATAAGGAAAGAGTAGAAGCATTTCTCCCTATTTGGAATGTGAAAACTCTAACTCCCTCTGTCTAATGCAATGTGGTTTCTTTAATTATCTATATGCTTTTATCTATTATTAATTTTACTCCCTCCTTTTCAATTTCTTTTGTCTTGTTTTGACTTGACACTTAGTTTAAGAAAGTAAAGAATACTGCTAAATTTTGTGGTCTTAAATGAAAGACACGTCAAATGCCCTTCAATCTTATGGTCTTAAACATGATAGGTGGAAAGTTTGAATTAAAGAGTTGCTAAAAAAAAAGAGAGAAAGAGGCGTTCTTTTTTAAATGGACTAAAAATTTAAGCAGGACAAACAAATTGTAGTGGATATAGCATTATTACTGTTGTTGTTATTATTATTTGTTTGTTGGATCCTTGCATAAAGGCAACAGCCTGATTATAAAGGTTATCGTATAGTTAACATAAACTTTGCTTCTGCAGGTTGAAAAAATAGTCTTTGTAGTATTCTTTTCAGGTGAGCAGGCGAGAACGAAAATACTGAAAATTTGTGAGGCATTCAGTGCAAATTGCTATCCTGTTCCTGAAGACACGACTAAGAGGAGGCAGATAACTCAAGAAGTATGTTTCTAATGGAAAGGAGTTTCATCAGGATTACAATTGAACCTTTTTGTGTATTAATTATCTTTGCATAATTTGTTGAAAAATTGTTAGTAGGAAATGGATAATTTTATGGTATTTCTGCCTAATGCAACCAAGCTAAGTTTTAGTTGCCCTCAATTTATGTGTCGATTGACATTAAACGCCATAATATATATCAAGAATGGGCCAATGTTCTGTTATCTCCTACTAGCACTCGTGCTACGTCTGATTGCCTTCACATTTATTCCACAATCACCTCAGCATGATTTGCCGCATTTGCACTTCAATAAGTCCCAACCCCAAATCTGTTTAGACATACTGTAATGTACATCGCATACATTGTTTGTGATTGCTCATTCTTGAATTCTCTAGAGTAAGATATCTGAATGAGATAAACTTCTTCATTATAGGTGTTGTCTCGGCTGTCTGAATTAGAAACCACTCTGGATGCTGGCCTGCGACATAGAGATAAAGCTTTGACCTCTATCGGATATCACCTTACAAAATGGATAAACATGGTAAGAGACTAAGAGTGAATAGAATAATTGTATAATCTTTCAGTTTCAGAAAAGAGTGAATATAATTAGTTGGAGTTATTTCTTTTTACTGTAGTTTATTATTGTCTGGTGGGAGCAAGTGCACCTTGTGGTTTTGACAAATGAGTTAATTGCTCCAACACCATTTTCTAGGTTAAAACACAAAAAGCTGTGTATGACACTTTAAATATGCTGAATTTCGATGTTACAAAGAAGTGTCTAGTGGGTGAGGGCTGGTGCCCAATATTTGCAAAGACCAAGGTAAATTTCTTTTAATTCTTCTTGTAGCAGTTGAATATATGGAGCTTTAACATGCACACTAGTGAAAATTTAGATACAAGAGGCTTTGC
Organism: Solanum pennellii; assembly: GCF_001406875.1. Lineage (NCBI taxonomy): Eukaryota > Viridiplantae > Streptophyta > Magnoliopsida > Solanales > Solanaceae > Solanum > Solanum pennellii. The sequence goes on from NC_028642.1 coordinate 57,671,692, forward strand.
AACGTGCGACATTTGATAGCAGTTCACAAGTGGGCATCATATTTCATGTGATGGATGCCGTGGAGTCACCTCCAACATACTTTAGGACAAACAGATTCACAAATGCATTTCAAGAAATTGTTGATGCGTATGGGTAAGTTAAACATGCAGTAGCATTTCGTTATTTGAAGAAAATGATGTGGACATAATGTTCTTGTCTTGATTTAGTTGACGCAGTTAGGTCATGGGGATAACATGTTTGTTGACAGCCTTAGTTCTATTCCATCATTTTTGCTGATTCTACTGATAGCAGCATGTTCATCTGAAATTACTTCAACATAATTCAAGTTTGTATCCTATGAAGATGTAAAGGGGAGATGATGCTAATGTCATGACTCGAAATAGACATGTTTGTTGATGATGTATTAGGTGGCACATTAAAACTTATTGAATTTGCTGTTTTATTTTACGCTTCACTCATTTTTGCAGTAAGACCTTTACTTATTTCAAAACTATTTTTCATATGCCTAAAGCTTCTATAGGCAAAATAAAACCTTAATAGAAAAGATTCTACTTTTCAACATAATGCACGCCATGATTTTTGGTTGTAGTTGTACATAATGCCTAAATTAGCAATGCTTCAGCTCTTCAGACAAATTTAAATTTCATTTTTGTCTCGATAGAATATATGAATATGAATATCCATATGTTATGCACTTATGCTGATCCAAACAGAAAACACTTATAGTGCTGTTTTTCTTGACAGTGTTGCCAAATACCAGGAGGCAAATCCAGCTGTTTATACCATTGTTACATTTCCTTTCCTTTTCGCTGTGATGTTTGGGGACTGGGGTCATGGAATCTGCTTGCTCTTGGGAGCATTAGTTCTTATCGCAAGGGAAAGCAAACTTAGTTCTCAGGTTAATACTCCTATTAATTTAAGATTCTTCTTTGGAGGGATGAATTATAACAATCATATAATTTTATGTTCCTTTAGTGAATCAAATAACTTTTTTCTGGCAGAAACTTGGCAGCTTCATGGAGATGCTCTTTGGTGGTCGCTATGTACTCCTGTTGATGTCAATATTTTCAATTTACTGTGGCTTGATATATAATGAATTCTTCTCAGTTCCCTTTCACATATTTGGTGACTCAGCGTACAAATGCCGAGATGCTACATGCAGGTATACAATAATTACCATGCTACATTTTCTTAATAGAAGTTAACTACAATTTCATGAGGAAATAACGTATTCACTTTGTATCAAGTGTATCAACGAATACAGTTGTATCAAGTGTATACATATGTATCAAGTGTTGTATACTCTTACATAATATGATTGATACAATATTGTATCTTGACATTACTGTGTGTACATTACAGTGATGCACAAACAGTTGGTTTAATAAAATACAAGGATCCATATCCATTTGGCGTGGATCCAAGCTGGAGAGGCAGCCGTTCAGAGCTTCCTTTTTTGAATTCTCTGAAGATGAAGATGTCTATTTTGTTGGGTGTGGCCCAGATGAATCTTGGAATTATTCTAAGTTATTTCAATGCACGTTTCTTCAGCAGCTCAATTGATATTAAGTGTGTAATCATTTTCTCTTCTCTCTTTTTTCATGGTTTGCCTGTATGTTGTCATTTATTCTGTGTTTGGTTGTTGTCAGGTATCAGTTTATACCACAAATAATCTTTCTCAACAGCCTCTTTGGATACCTTTCTCTTCTCGTTGTTGTCAAATGGTGCACTGGTTCTCAAGCAGATCTATATCATGTTATGATTTATATGTTCTTAAGTCCTTTTGAGGCTCTTGGTGAAAATAGGTTGTTTTGGGGCCAGAGTGTGCTTCAGGTATGAGGTACCCTTCTATTTCCGGAACATGTGCTCTTAGAGGTTGTTTGGTTCTTAAATGGGGTATGGTAGAATTGTACTACCACAAAAGTATCTGTGAAAATATTGTCAGTTAGTTAATTATAAATGGGTTTCTAATACTTGCATCCCACATTTGGGATTTTTGGAGTGGGGTCTGAATCTTTTAATAAAAATGCCTTTGGCATAATTTTTATAAATAACATGTAATGATTAGTTAAATATATATGTATGTATGCATTAAAGGTGCCATATGCAACTAATAGAAAGAACAAGTAACAAACAAAGAAATATGAAAAACAAAACCATTAATGAAGTTTCTTTTTCTCCATTGTCTGTCACACAATTCGATACCAAACAACGCCTAAGAATATGTCTGCGTCCTTGTACCCCTCTGTTAACAATTATTGTTGCAGGTAATATTGCTGCTTTTGGCACTCATTGCTGTTCCATGGATGCTCTTCCCAAAACCTTTTATTTTGAAGAAACTTCACATGGAGGTACTGTGTTCTTTTCTGATTCAGATAAAAGATGAAAGTAGTGAACCCTGGACCCTTTCCAGAAATAACTTTTGTTTTCTCTTGGGAGACATTTTAGTGGCATAGAATTGAAAAACTTTTAAAAAGGAAATTCTAATTTCTATTAATGATTTTTTCTTTTTTTTGCTTGGAGAGTGAGGGGTCCTGTTGGCAGGCCATAAAATCTAGTAATAGTCAAGTAGGCTACTATTGAGTATCTTACTTTATTGAAGATATACTTCTCCTTTTTAAGTGTGACTTTACTCTTGATATGTTGCTAGAATGAACTTCTAAATGTACCCTTCCATGATTGTGACTTTACTCTTCATATGTTGCTAGAATGAACTTCTAAATGTACCCTTCCATGATTGTGACTTTACTCTTCATATGTTGCTTGAATGAACTTCTAAATTTACCCTTCCATGATTGTCTGGTTAAATTAATCAGCCTGACAAGTTTTGAGAGTATGGTTTTTATCTAAAATAAGTGGTAAGAAAGGAATAGCCAAAAATATAAGTTTGATATACTAATGGAGGTATTAATGCTTTCAGTTGTTAAGTATTATCTGCCAAGAGATATTTGGCTTTCTTTTGTGTCATTGAGCTCTCATATCCTAAGATGAAGCTACTTCATGGGAAATTTCAGTATGGAATATGCTGTGTAGATAGGGTGATTACACTATTAGAGCTACTTGTGCACACTTAGGTGACTGTCTGAGATTGTAATCCATATTCCAAATGTTTTTTGCTCTTCCTTTGTTCGAAAATTTTGAGAAAAGTTGGGATACCTTTGCTTGTTTTCAGAAAACCCATTTCTTGTGTACCTTTTAGCATCCTCCTTCGCTTTTCTCACTCTAGCAGATCTGTTCCAGTCAGACTTTCCATTTTTGCTTTTATTTTCTCTGTTTTAACCAAATATGAGAATGCAACAAAGTTCTTATTCAGTCGAGATCCCACCTAAAATGAACAGGAATTTCATTATGTACTCCAAATGGTTGTCATCTGTTCTGTATAGATGTTGTTTAGGCGTCCTTTGATGTCACTTGAATTAGCAAATATGGTTTTATATATTGACAGGATCTGAGGGGAGGAAGGAGAGCCTAATTTACTTTTGTATTTATTTTCGCACAATTTCATGTACTGCCTATCAATATGACTTAATATCTTGAAGGTTTGATTTCTCTTGCACCTTTGATGATTCTCAGAGATTTCAAGGTCGGACATATGGAATACTTGGAACCTCTGAGATGGGTATTGATGATCAACCAGATTCTGCCAGAGAGCGTACCGAGGAGTTTAACTTTAGTGAGGTTTTTGTGCACCAAATGATACACTCTATTGAATTTGTACTCGGTGCTGTTTCTAACACTGCATCGTACCTTCGGCTTTGGGCTTTGAGGTAAATCCATCGATTACTTATTTTTTTTAATCAACTCGAATTTTGTATATTTCTTGAAAAATTTGCTGTATTCATATGTTGGTGCAGTTTGGCTCACTCTGAATTATCTACTGTGTTCTATGAGAAAGTTCTCCTCCTCGCTTGGGGGTAAGTTTTCACGTGACATTTAGCTATTTCATTTTGTTCTCACAGGCTGTTCAAGTTTCTCCAGTTTATAGCTGTCTTTTTCCTTTTAAAGGAAAAACCTAAATATAGCTATGATTTGATGTAGAGTATTTACTCTTGGTATTCATGGTGTTTATCTGAGTATTATCATTCTAAGTTCAGGTATGAAAACATCATCATACGACTAGTGGGGCTGGCAGTTTTTGCCTTCGCGACAGCGTTTATACTACTCATGATGGAGACTCTTAGTGCATTCCTTCATGCATTGCGTCTTCACTGGGTAGAATTCCAAAACAAGTTTTATCATGGGGATGGTTATAAGTTCATGCCGTTCTCCTTTGCCTTATTAGCAGATGATGACGATTAGTACACAGCCTTTCTTTCTTTCTTTTTTTCTTTGGGGAAATTCCGTGGAAAAGAAGAGTTTCCCATCTGGAGAAGAAGCCTGACAAGAATTTCGGAAGGACCCAATTTTGACCGACCTGGTACATTTTACACACTTAATTTGGATGAAAGCAGCTGGATTATGTAGGATAGAATTGTAAAGTTGCAGCACATAATCTTTTGGTATAGCAGTATGAAAATGACCCCTGAGGGTCGTAGTTAGCTGTTGAGGAAAAGATGTGTAAATTTTTCCCATTTCTTATATCCTCATCCCATTCTCCCAAACTGAAACAGTCAGTATAATTTGTGAACAGGGAATCTCTTATACCACCTGCATCTTCTGAGTTTCACATCTTTTTGTGGAGGAAAACTTGCTGATTCTAACATTATACCTCCAAGTTGTATTCATTCATTTTGATGGGGGAAGTTTCCCTTCCTGTTTTGTAACAATAAATCCAGTCTCACTTACGGTGTTATGCTTGGGAAAGAAGAATGTTTCAGAGTGAATATCAAATGTGTGAAACAGATAAACAAACTAGACGAGCACATGCCAATGGCATCCATTGCGTAAGACTGTCATTCTACATTGAAACTTCAAAACCTGCAAATGGTCCAATAGTTAATTAAGGAAAACATTTCGAAGGAGTAAGACTAGGGCCATAAAAGGGTTTTTCCAAATCTCAAATAATTCAAGTTCTAATCTTGTTGAAAAAGTCAAACTATTTCATAGAGTATTTATTTTAATTTTGATTTGAATATTAATAGTTAAATCTTTTAAAATGAAGTTTACATGCTCCAAAACCATCCATATAAGAAGAATACTAGTAGAAAATATTTGTCATCCAAATAATAATAGTGGTAACAAAAACTTCCAATACAATTTCGTATGGCTTTGGGATAGATCTTAAGTAATACCTAACTACAATTGGGTGATAAAAAAGTGTAAACACTACCTCCTGCTGCTCATTTTTAAAGAAAATTTTAAAACTTGATCAATTTTTGAATCAACGAACGGAAGGGGCAAATAAATAAAAATCCAGATTTGGCATTGGAGTGAACAAGGCACGTGTGATTTGTCCTACATTTCCCGCTTGCCCCCATTTCAAAACCAACAAACAAATCCTCATTTCCGCTTAACCAAACAAACTACTCCTACTTCTTTGATGATTTCTTCAACAATTTCAAGTAACAAAGAAAAACGGAGTCAGATCTACACCTCCTTGAAATCTCCGGCGAAGAAGATTCTCTACTCACGCCACTTCCTGATATGGACACCAATCCCAACGATTTCGCTTCAATTTCAAATTACATTTCCCCAATGAGTCAGTTCTTCTACTTTTCTTCTCTTCCGTTTTTGTTACTTTCAAGTTTTAAATTTCAACTCATTCCCATTTTCCAATTCCTATGGCTTGTCCATCTATTATATTTCAATTCGTCAATTCCCGCATTGAGGGTTTTGTAGCAGTAAGCAGTCAAGGAAGTGCTCAGATATTGTAAAATGCTTTTTTTTTTTCTAAGAAATTCATCTGGTTTAAGATAAATCTAGATTTTTTTGTTTTATATGGAAATGAGTCGTAATGAGTTTGTAGGGTCAATTAGGTTCTGCAGGTTTTGCCTACTTTCAGCAGTTTTACAAATTATTGTGTTACTTCAATCAAGAATATTAGTTTCCTGATAAAGGAGGAGAACAGCTATGCCTTGGCAACTAGTGTCTAGTCATAATTTGGTGAATACTATGAAACGAGACTAAAGTAGAGCATAATTGATGCATAAGACCCTAACTATATGCTTTGAGGTGAATTTGATTCATTGATTTGTATTATTAAGTCCATCAGTAGAAATTTGATGTTTTATTCTATTTTGTTGGTTGTAGCATACATTTTTATTTGTAACTTCTGCTTTTTCTGTTGTAGATGATATGCATTATGTTCTTCTTTATGGTTCTCATTTGCCTATGTTCCAGCTTGGAGCTGTTTAGTTTTCTGTTTGAAATTTGAAACAGTTGGTGCCTTGAAGTAGAGGGGTAGTTATTTACAGATTTCATCATGTTGCAGAAGGGCTGGAGGCTCGGGTAGATCATGTAAAATCAGAATGTTCATCTCGTAGAGTTTCCAGCAATAAAGAAAATAATAATCCAGACAAAGCAGAAATGCCTAAACTTAGTGTGGAGCCGCTGCACATGAAGAGGAAGAAGAGGAGTGGTGGTTGCAATTTGCGGAAAAGTTTAGCATGGGACAGAGCCTTTTCAACTGAAGAAGGTAATTTTTTTACAGTACAATATTTCTAGTATCAATGCAGAAAAAATTGTTAGATACTTCAGGAGATTGATTTCAGGAAAAATCTACTTCATTCTTTCTGTTAGGTGTTTTGGATCCATTGGAACTTTCTCTGCTTAGTGGTTCATTGGTTAAAACACGCGGAGAGACCTTGTTCACCATCAATGAAGAAGAGCGAAATCCAACTTCAAATGACTCTCTACATGATGCTAGTTCAGTTTATTTGAGCTCGAACAAAAAAAGTACGGTTAAAGGAATTCGAGCTGTAGCTTTAAAAGAAGAAAGTCGGAAGGTCAGATCTCAGCTTAAGACTAGCAGTAATTCAGCTCATAAAATATGGCCATGACTTCTGGTGAAGCTCATCTTATTTTAGTTTGTTGCTTACTTGGTCTTTTGCGTGGTTTCAGGCCTCAACTAAAATACCAGCGTCTCACAATGGTAGAACTATCTCCAAATCTAGTAGCTGTTCTCGACCTTTGTCTTCCGCTTCATATCCTTACACATGTCAGATATATTTGAAATTCAACTATTTCCAAGTTGTTATTTTTTTATTTTGCTATATTTGGAGTTTGTACAGATGATGAGCCTTAATATCATTTTAGACTGAAAAGGCCTGCAAACATGAATCATGGAAAATCTGCGACCAAGGATTCCAAGTTACCGAAATGTCAAGTTTCAAAGCCAAGTTCTTGCTTGTTGCCTACAAACTCTAAGAGTAGCATACCAAGAGCAAGTTATTTTAAACATCAAGTATCTGATTCTGGTAATCTCTTCATTAGCTATTCCTCTGGCTTCTGCTGAGCTTGATTGTTTCCATTTCTATCATGGAATGTATTCAAAGTGTGCTGTAATATTATATTTTGCGAAAGTAACTTCCTTATTGGGTCACAGATTAAAAGAGTAGGTCATTTATATTATAATTTCCTTTCCCATGCAGCTTTTGGTATTCAGAAAAATCTAGGATTAATGAGCTCCTCCAGAAAGTTGAGAAATAGTCAAGAGAAAGCAAAAGCTGACGCTGCACCTTTAAAGGATAAATCTTCATCATGCATTTTCAGAGGAAATGATGTAAGCTTCAGTTCAAGTTTAAGATCAATATTTAAAAAAAAACCTGTGATTAAGAACTTAAAAGTACTTTTAAATTTCAAAGAATATTTTTATCATGTATTTTAATTTAAGGAGAAATGACATAAGGGTTAGTTCAAGTTTTGAGCTCAATATTTTAGAAAAATTTGGTGTGACTAAGAATTATTCAAATTTCAAGAACACAACACTAAATAGCTTACATTCAATATATTTAGTAGTTAACCAACAATATTGAAGCCCCTCCTTTTTTGCTGAATTCTAATTTGTGCAGGAGAAATCACCATCAAAATTACAGGCATCAATTGAATCTTCTCCAGTTAATAATTCTAGCAATACTGGAGTGGAGATGAACAGAAATGCCACACTTCCATCTACCCGAGCACATTCATCTGAAAGTCATGATGTATGTACACCACTCGTACTTCCTCTTCCTCACAGCACTCGTACTGCTGTTAGCAGTATGGCATACCTGCCCGCAGAAGCCATGAAACCATCGGGTCTGCGGAGGCCCTCACCTTCCTTGGGATTTTTTCGTCAGGTATTATCAGCAACCCAGCACTATTCTGGAAAAGCATTAGGTTCTTTTTGTTTTAGGTGAATAAGCTGCATGATGCTCATGCTATAGCATTTCATTTTAAAGACATGACAACTAATATGGTGATTGCAGACAAAAGCTTCAGATACACATCGCTTGTTGAAAGTCGAGTCTAGTTTGTGCCCATTACAAAGGTCTGGTGATCTGAGGCCACCAGAGACACTAGCAAGGCAAGAAGGCAATGACGACTTAGCAAATCTAAACTGTAAGGTACTAGGATCTGAATCAGAAAGCTCAACATCATCCTACAGAGTATCTAAAACGGGCTTGGAAGGAAACAGTGTAGAAAGAGTGAATATTCCAAGTAGTGCTATTAAGAAGCTTGATCTAGTCAGTGATAATTTCAGAGATCATGCTGGTAATTTTGATGAGCAAGTATTGGATCACATCAAGCACGAAGAAAACAAGCTTCAGGATACGGAATTGCTGATGAACGGCAAGCAACATCCACCACAAACGGGAAAACTTGAACATATAAACAAAAATGGTGATCTCATGAACTTCACTCCTAGTTTTATAGAAAATAAAGGCTCTGCTGGATCAGGTTTTAGAGATTCTGAGTTACCACAAGCTAGCTACAATTCAGAATCCCTAGTTCTACATAGACTGGAAGATGGCAATCCAAATGAAGCAGAAGAATCTGACATTTCTTCAGTAATTGATGGTTTGATTTGTAACTCAAAGTATGGGAATATGATTCATTTGAGCGGAGAGGTGATGAAGGAAGGTTTCATGGGCGGCTGCAATAATTTAACTGGTGGAGAATTTGAAAAGGTCAAGTCCTTTGCAGTTGAAGATGACGGGATCTTTGATAATGATAAGTACATTATGAAGATTAAGAGCAATTTGAGCAAAGTCCAGAGAGAGCTAATGAATATTGGAGGAGGGAACTGTGAGCCCTTGAATCTCACAGATTCAAACTTTAGTGAAGTAAAGATTGAAATGTTAGAAGTTGCATATCAGCATGAAGATTCTCATAATCTGAAAGAAGCTTTTACCTGCAAACAGATCACAGATAGAGCACAAACAGGAGGTTTAGTAGCAGATATCTCAAGTGTAACTTTATCTGGTGAAAATTGCGAGACTGATCCTGATGGGCTTTCAATTTACTCAGAACATAAGTTCCAGGCTGGTAGCGTATTGCATTCAAGTGGCCAGTCCCTTAGTAAACATGTTTGCATAGATCAAAGCCAAGATGGACAGATTGATGAAACTGGTTTCTCTGGTCTTCCATATCGATCAGATGAAAGTGTTTTTGATAGGTTTGATGTAACAAGTGTACAGACAGTGGTTGGAGAAGATCCTGCGGAAATCATGTGTCCTAGTCCTGTCAAAATTACTCTTCCCAGTAATTGCAATCATTCAACAGATGAAGAAGTCAATCCTGATAAGATTCTTGCAAGTTCAACTACCTGTCTGGAATTTGGTTCATCGTCTAGTAGAACAAGAGAAAAAATGGTATCAGATGTACCTGGTTCAATTGGCGAATGTAGGAAACCAATTATAGAGTCTGTGTTGGAAGTGGTGGATGAAACTGAAATACACAATTCATTGAACTGTCACAATGATGGCAATTTAACTTCCTCTATGGAATTTGGTTCATCTTCCAGGGGAACACAAAATGTAATTGGATCTGGTAAACTTGGTCCAGTGGGTGAAGGTAACAAATCGATCAACGGTGTGCTCCTCTCCAAAGGAATGAATGAACTTGAAATTCAAGATTCATCAATCAAGCTAAATGATGGTAATGAGACCATCACATTGAAGCTTGGTATGCTGTCTCCGGAAAGCTTGAAAGTTGAAGAGTCACACATGTGCAGCCATGCAGACTTCATCCCTTCCAGTCCAACAGAACCGGGGCGTCATAAGGTTGTATTAGAGAGTCTTCATACTCCTCCAAAACTCAGAGATGCAAGACAAGCAAATGAAGTTGGAAAGACAACAAATGCCCTCACAAATATCATACAGATAGAAGATGCACACGTGGAGACATATAACAAAGATGCCCACTTGTTGCCTAAAAAAGCCCCTATTACTGTGGTGGAAGAATGTGAAAGCAGCAATGCCTTTGAGAATTTTCGAGAAGTTTTTCCATCACAAAAAAGTGTTGATGCAGGTGGATTAGAAAGCCCAAGTTTTCTGAACCAGGAGTCACCTCCGATTCATGGGAGTGATAATGATGCGGATAATCTGGATACTATCCACTGTGTTGCAGGTAGACTATTATATCCGGTGGCAATTGAATCTTTACCTTTGGAATATGATTTGTCTGAGGGGACAAGTAAAAACCATACAGCAAGTGTGCCAATTGATTGCATAGAACTTGTAGCAGGGGATCAAACCTCATCAAGAATCAAAAGGACGGTAGATGACATGTTGAATGAAGATATTCTGGTGAAGGAATCTGAAACTGGTAAACTTAGTGGAAGTGAGAGTTCTCAAAATGAACTTTGCCATGGGCTGGAAGATACCGAGCAATGCACAAATGACGCCACCATTTTGCCAGTGTAAGTATTGCATCAACTTTTCTCATTCCAACGAACTACTTCATTTTTTGTGGACTTAGCCTTTCACAAATTTCAATTCTTCTGAAGTATTGCTAAATTGCCTTTTGTTGATGGCAGCAAGGATGCTGAGAGCTGTCTGAAGAAAGCCAATCTTTTGATATTACCACCACGGGATGCAGTTCCATTTTCTGATGAATGGTTGGCAGCAATGGAAGCTGCAGGGGAGGTAATTTCTTTTTTGGAAAATGAGTTGTATACTGTGATCTATTGAAGCCAAACGTAATTAACTTTGAAGCATATTTTATTAATTCCAGTTATCTTCAGTTTCCTCAAGAGCAGTTTGCTTCCACACCTTTATCCAAATCCTTCACTTATAGCAGGTGGTATTAAAGGAAAAACAGATGAGATATTAGCTGTTCATCATATTTCCTTTAGTAAATTGATAGAAGCTATCATCCAGTAAGTAATAGGTCCAGAACAATCGGCAAGCTTGACATCCTTAATGTTGTGTTCTGAACCTTAGGTTAGACAGTGAGACAAATTTGGATTGAGTGTTAAGCTCTAGTGCTCTAAATCTGTTGTTGGAGCATAATTAAGAAAAAAGTAGTCGAGTAACTGACTCTTGCGTTCTGATTCTACAGGATATATTAACAATGAAAGGTGGTGCTGTACAAAACTCACCGCAAGAGAAATCCTTACCTGAGCCAAGCCCATGGTCTCCGGTATGTCACTATCCATACATGCTTCTTTTCTTGTTTGAGGTAGCATGCCATATCTAAATGTATGTCACACACTAGAATGAGAGTGCATTCAACTTTATTCTTACTTATAGTTAAACAGGTTCTATGGCATATGCTACCAATCAAGTGAGAATTGATTCACTTTTGGTTAGCTACTTACAATATACTCTGTGGTTTGGCCCTTCCAAGAACCTCACGCTTAACTGGAGCTTAGTGTACCATTTTGCTCCACATAGATACATTTTGGTACTTGCTTAGAGGGTTTTTTACCTCACTTGTTTCTTTAAGTGGAAAATAGCGTGCTGTTGCATATATTTATATTGACTGGTTCTGCCGATTGCATATTAGTTTATTAAACTGTTATCTTTCATTGACTTACAGGTGAAGAAGAAAAACAATCAACTTGGACCGTATGACTGTACAAAGTTCCACCACAATGGGCCTCCTGACTCCTGATTCGTATTGACTAATCTTGGTCTCTTTCAAATTCGTTTATTCGCCACCTAACATGTTCATGGTGTAGACTAGATTGACACTGCTTTGCTAGAAAAGCTGCTAACTGATACATTTCTCTATAGACACACGATTTATCCTTTTTATATGTAATTCTTTTACATCCACTTTAAAGGATTCCTTTTTTTTTTTCTTTCATGTAAAAAGCAATATCTCATTCATGGAAACTTGTATCTTTATTCCAGACTGTAAGCGAAGCCTGGAAATCTCTTGCAGAACTTATGGTATCCATGCTTCTTGAATTGTACTAATTAGTAGAATTTGCCATTCAGGGAGTGCATCGGTTGGTTTTCGTCTATATTCTCATACTTGTGGAAGGAGGCAAACGCAAGGTAACACATGAATTTTGCTGATCCCAGGAAACAACAGAGCCAGAAGACGGTATCCATTCTTCCATCATTGATATTGTCTGGCAACCAAGCTGTCGTTCTCTGAACTAGGTCACAATAAAAATCAAATCTATAAATACATAATTATCAATTTATCATACATATCTGTTAAAATCTAACTTCACCACATACTGGAACAGTGCACTTGTCAAGCAACTTTAGCTTCTAAGGGTCTGATATACCCCTCAACAACGGTATATCATCTCTAAATATACCCCTCAACAACGGTATATCATCTCTAAATGACAAAGTTGAGGGGTATATCAGACCCTTTTCCCTTTGTAGAAAAACAAACCAAACTTCACTAGCATTTATTGTCAAGCAACTTTAGCTTCGAGAAAAATATGATTGCATAGCATTTGCAGTTCAGGAAATACATCTCTGACAGTTGACTTGCTTCCAAAAATTAACAGAAAAACAAAGCAGCATATAGAGCTCAAACATGTAAAAAGTGCAGTGTCAATTGCTTTGTTCCAGCCTGAAATAATAATCTGTACTGTAATTCCAAAATCAGAAAGAGAAAAAAGAATATCATACAAATATGAAATTAGCATTTTGTGAAGTGCAATGTGTATCTTTCTGCATTTTGATCAGCATGAGTAGGCTATCAATGTCAGCATTTCCGTCAGCCTGTTGATCTACTACATCTTCATTCGTTTCATTGGCCGCGATCCATCTTGATCATTGTTCATTAAGACCTTGTTCATTAGCGGTTTCATCTTGATCATGATTCTGTTCTTTGCATCTCTATCTTGATCAGCATTTCTCTCATCAGCACCTGCTTCTTGATCAGCATTAGCCCCTGCGTCTTGAACATGATCCTGTCGATTTGCACCTCCAAAGAGAGAATCATGCAACGTTACACGACTCTTGTACATGAGCATGTCCCTGCCACATTTAAATCAACACCTTCCACAAAATATATATAGAGACAATCTCAATTTGCAAATTCATAATTAGAAACTTACAATCTCATAAAGAATCTTCCTCTTATGAAATAGTTGGACGGTAGGGTGGCTTCCCTCTGAAATAAAATCATAAACTCTGTATTTAAGAGCGAGAAATAAGAGCAACAAAATCGTCTTGTTATCATGAAAACAAAAATGATTTTTGATATTAGTATCTTACTAGTCTCCATCCGAGCAGCATATCACATTGGGTACAGTAAATATTGAGTGTGGTTAGGGTATTTCCATCTTCTTGTTGATGAAATTTCGGTTGGTCTAGTATAACAACATTAAACCTGAATATAATACACACAACTCAGAAAAAAGCCTAATCAAATCACAATAATTCCGAATTATCCAAAATCATGATACTTACACTCTCTTAAAGTAGCCTCCATAATCTAAGTCCTGCACCTGGACAAGAAAATGAACATAATAAGTTGTTCTGTTATAAAGTCAAGAACAGAGTACAAAGTGACGCAGAGAGAATCCTTACATTAGGAATGTAATACTGGACACGAGCAATTCGAACTTCACAATTACTGCAATAGATGTAACTACGAAGACCGAAAACTAGTGGATCATATACAGAATCTTCTTGCATTGTATCAATTTACTTCTTCAACTAAGAACAAAGCGGAAGAGGAATTATCAATGGAAAAAAGACTTAAACTAATTGCGAATGTAACAAGAACAGAGCTAATGGAAAATGAGAATTTAATGGGGTTGAGAAGAGATTGTTAATATAGAAAATTGATTTTTTGATTCTTGAATCCAAATTGAGAAGCGCTTTGTATTGACAGTTAATTCAAAAAAGGTGGGAAATTCAACTAACTTTTTTTTTCTTGACAGGATTTTACAATTTACCCCTAAAAACTAGTCATATTGACATTCATATGCACCGACTTAAAAATGTGTAAAGAATAAAATACCTTATGTTTTCTTTTCTTTTGCTAATGAGAAGTAGAGTTATGTTTCAATAATGCTACCTGGTGTGAGTTTTGATCCCAAAAAATCAGAAATAGATTTTAGGTATTTATGTATGAACCTTTTGAGTTAGTTTGTACGTTGAACATAATAATTTTGATTTAAATTTAATATTTACCTAGAGAAATTCATTGAATCTATACAAGGGAATTATTAAATTAGACCACATTAATGTATAAGAACAGAAATCCTTAATACATAAGCTTCAAATTTAGACTCAATCCCTAATCCTAAGTTCATCGTTTCCCCCCTTTTGCCCCCTCCACCTACTGATCCACAATTGCTCCAAATATTAATTTTTGCGTTAAAAATATCCCTCCTTTCATTTATTAAAACATGATTTATCTTTACGGTTTAAAATGTGACTGAAATTTTAAAGTGATATATGTGGGGTTTCAATTAACTATGTAGATCCCCACCGAGTGTCTTTGCCTGTCTACTTGCCGATTTACTATTTTTACTTTGTAGCTTTAAAAATGTGCGCACAAAAAACAAACAATGGACTGTTATAGTGATACACAGTTAATGTCCAAAAACTTTTGCTCAAAAATTCACCTCCCAAATGTACCGGGGAACAAAAAGGATGATTTGTGCTTAAAGCATATTATTATTTATTTGTCTCTTTTTGGAGGGAACAGAATGGACTGTTACCCTAAATGCATTGGCCTGTACATTAACTAATGGGAAAATAAACATGTTAAGTCAACAAATAAAAAGCCAAAAAAAAAAATGTCAGCTATTTTATCTTTTTTTTTCTTGAAAAAAGCCATGAATTGAGATTCATTGCTTGTTCAATGTTTACGTAATGAATCCAGGAGTATCTCATTTGGACTAATTTCCATCAATTTTGTCGATAGAATCACTCACTTCGTTGTCAACATTTTTATACTCGTACAATGAAGCACATATAACATAATACACAAAGTTAAAAGCTCCTAAAACACTAATCACCCAGAAAACATTATCCAACCTACCATTATTTATGTTCTCAGGCAACCATCCTGTCACTCTTTGAACCAAATCCATCACCCCATTCCCTAGATAAAATGCCACTCCCATAAAAACGGCCACAACCGCGGTAGACGTGCTTTTCAACGACCCTGGAAATTCTTGATAGTAAAATCCAACGTATCCTGGAGAATGAAAAGCTAGCCCAATGCCTGAAATAGCTAGTTGTGGTGCCAGCCAGAAGACTGACATTGGCACCACAACACTATTTTGGTGCTCCAATTTTATCCTCTTTGACTCTACCAGGGCGGATAGGAACATGCTGACGACTGTCAGCACGTGTCCTATCCCAACCCGTTGGAGAGGTGTCAGAGAAATACGCATGTGCTTAGTCAACAAGGGGGATACAACTCGGTCCATGAGTGTTATTGTTATGCACGTGGAGATCAGCGTGAAGACTATAACAGAACCAGCTGGGATTTTGAAATTCGATCCTAAGTGCCTGTCCATTTTCAGGGCCTGGAGGATTGCTAAACTGGTTTGTATGACTAGTGGGGTGCAGAGAAGCAAACCAGTAGTCCATATTGGAAAAAGCTTTATCAGGATTTTCAAATCTTCTACTTGTTGTACTGTACATAGTTTCCATGGCTCAGCAGTGACTCTGTCCGGTTTCTTATCTCCTTCCGTGATCAAAGCTGCTCTGTTCAGGAACCTATGAAAACACACACACTCATTTGTCGACATTTGGAAGTGATTTTCACTTAGAATATTAAGAGCCAGGACTATAAAATCACCTAAAACAACAGGAATTAGGTGTATCAATGGTCTCTAAGCCACTAATCCTATTTAATGAGGTATTAACAACAAAAATTGTCTGAAGTTTCACCTAGTTCGAATTCCCCTGCTAACCATTATGTATATTGTAGGGAGAGTTTTGTTATACCTGAAGAATTTGCTAGGATTTGTAGGGTCATGAGCACTTGTTGAACTGTCCTGTTTTGTCATGCCATTATAATAATCTTCACCTCCTAATGACAATGGTTCTCCATGTTTCCTAATAGCAGCAACGGCAACTCGAGCCAAACTCATGAAAGGGCTTTCTTGTTGTGCCTCAATATGGCGATAGAAACGTCGTCCAGACAAGAAAATAGCCAAGCCAAAGATGTTGAAGGCGACACAGATGGCGAACCCAATTACCCAACTCACATTGTCCTCGATATACAAAAGGACTGTGCTACCAATGACATTAGATGTGTAGAGCGCAAAAGTATACCAATTGAAGAAAATCGCTTGGTGATTTGGCTTATGAAATTGATTCGCTCCCATTGATCCAATGGTGAAACGTGTTCCTCCGTTTCCCAAATATGCTAGAGCTAAAGCTGCATATAAGATTGTAAGATGGAATGTTGATGCGTTTCCGCACTCATTTGAACCATCAAAGCATTTTGGAGGTCTCAATGTGTCCATCACTGCTGTGAAGGTGAGAAGCAACACTCCCTACAAACCAATTTGAGAAAATAAAATATGTTACATCAGATTAGTTTAACTTCTATGCGTGATCAGGCTGTCTAAAGATAACTACATGTAACCGCTTATAATAGATATAAGTAGCAAATAACATGTTCTGACAATCTATATTTTGTTTAACGACTACGATATAGCTAATTCCTGAGTGATAAAGCAAGCAACCTGCTACAGCCCCGCTAAATTCTACTCACTGAGCATGTTATACAGGGTTTTATGAAATTAATGCAGAACAAGATATTTTGCAGAAATTAAAATATCCATGACTAAAAAGGAGCTCAGTGCATTAAACTTAAAACTTGTGCTATGTCCAATTCTTTCAGTATAGTAACCAGTAAGCCATATCTCTAATAAATGTGTGTTTATTTCTTGGTATTTTGAACCGTCTTACTGGAAATTCTGCTACGCCACTGCATGTATTTAGTAACATGACTTAGCCGAAACTAATGTTTCTTTGCACCTATAGAAGAACTATCTTCACAAAATTTGACGGTTTTAAGTTAAAACTATTGAGTCAATATTTGGTTCAATTTGTTCCAATTCAACTCATTAACTTTTTACTGATTCGTTAATTTATTAACTCAATTTATTTTAATTTTGACGGGATACACTCATCGAACGCTCTTTTCGAGAGTGACTAAATGAAAAGAGCAACTCCTAGCTAGTGTATATTCTGTAAAGTATGTCCTACAAGAGAAATATTTTATTATTATTATTGTGGTAGTACTAATTTGTCATATATTTATTAAAGGTCTAAGTGCTTGAATAATATTGGTCGTGAAATCATTTTTCTGTTGAATTTTGTGTCAGTTTTTGTTGTAACAAATTGCTCTACTCCATATATATACACATCAACATGGATATTGTGCTACTCGTGTAGGGCCAGCCCTCATCTAAGCAAAAAAAAAGATGGATAACTCTGTTGGAAAGCATTATTATTATTATTATTATTATTATTATTATTATTATTAATTGTTTTAAATAATAATAATAAGTGAGAAATACTCGAACTTAGATAGCAATGACCTAAAAAGCCGCAAACAAAGCAAGTATGAATCAGAAACAAATGATGACGTGGCGCATGTTGAGTGAAAAGAGGCTATTCCAGTCTCTTTCTTCTACTGCCACGACTTCATTTCGCATCCCAAAATTATTAAAAATATATATACTTAATTCTAAGAATTTTATAAAGTTTCCACTTATGAATATGTGGTGCAAAAATAATTTAAAATTCCACCATTTTAATATTTTAAAATTTTAATAGAATATTACATCTCTGTGAACTTCTTTTCTAAATAAATTGTGAATCAAAATGAGTAAAACAAATATTTTAATATTTGTAAAATAAGAATTATGTATAGATTGACTAAAAAAAATATTTTGGACAAATAAATTGTGAATCTGAACAAATAACCACTACGGAAATGGGTTAATAACGTAAAATATTTCTTTTAATTATACATCAATATTAATTGTATGAATTATTAATTTATAATTTAAAATAAATGAAAATCTTGTCTAGGTTATGGTGTTATATTTGAGAATATGGACGATTTCTTATACATTACGTATACTCAAATATACGTCAAAACAAATTAGTATTCAATTTTTTAAAACAAATTTTACATACAAATTTAAAGAATTGTCCACATTTGCGGCTTATAATTATGGCTTTCTGTTACTCATGAATGACGTCTTTTGGCATCAAAGCTACCACACGGTTTATTTTTAAAAAAATAAAAGTTAATTAAATTTGCAATAATATATTACTTTGTTCCTTCGTTTTTATTTGACTACTTTCTTTTAAAATCATATGAATTATTACAAATTAAATTAATTTAATTTGCAATAGTATATTAGTTTGTCCCTTCGTTTTTATTTTTGACTAGTTATTTGTACCTCTTAAATTCTGTGTCAGAGACTCTAACCAAATCCTACTACCTAAATTTAAGACGGAATATATCAGTCACCAATATTACGAATTAATATACTTATAATTACCTTAATAAATATACCTAATTGTATAATAAATATTTACAAAATCGATGCATATAAAACTAAAAATAAAATCCCCAAAAGTAGTATTCCCTTTGTCCCACCGCTATCCCAATATACGTAACATTCTTTTTTAATCTGTTTTTGTTCATTTTTTTAATAAAAAATCTTCGTTTAAATTAAAATATTTTTAATTCTATTTTTTTATCATAAACAAATAATTTACAATTATATACAAAATTAAAAATTTAAGTCACAAATTATAAAAAATATTTTTTTTCTTAAGAATCTTATTTGAATTGACTTTTAAAAAATATTTTTTAAATTAAATTGAAATGACCTTTAAGTCAAAAATTTAAGTCAAAAATAAAATGTAATGTAAGACTTAACTTTTTTAAATTATTTTAATTTGTTTAAATATTTTTTATCTTGTCAAATACTTTTTAATTTCTTTTAAGTCATTTTTGATTTATTTATTTTAAATTTATCAAACACTTTCATATGTAAAAAACCAATTTATTTAACCAATTTTTAAATCACTTCAAACAATAAAATCGACTATTTAAGTCTTTATCAACTAAACTGAAACGGTGAAAGAATAATAAAATTCAAAATCAATAAGCCGACCTTCCCACAAAAACGATCATAACATAACATAGAAGCCATCTATTTCTTGGGAAATGAAATGACAACTTCATCGTTTCAACTTCCTTTTTAAAATAATATACTTTTTCACATGCTAGCAATTTTTTAATTCTGTCTTAAAATTTGTAGATATTTTAATAACATTTGACGTATGGTTAGTCTAATATCATAAAATTTTAAAAAAAATTAAAATTTCATATCGAAGTATATTAAGTCAAGCAAATTGAAACGAAAGCATATGTAAATGAATTTTGACAAACCCAAAAAAAGAAAAAGATGAAGGAGAAATTCGTAGTTACCAGCAAAGATATGAAAGAAGAAATCCATATGACAGAGAAACATCCGAGAAAAGAATCCGCTAGCACAGCCCCCAAAACAGGAAAAATAGTGCTGCACCCATTAGCCATGTTGTACACTTTAGCAGCACTCACACTATTCATGTTGAATTCTTCTATCAAATACACTATTAAATTGTTATTCCATCCTGCTGCTGCCAATGATAATCCGGCCATACTCCCTATTCAAATTTCAAATATCATCATTACCGCGCAGAATCAGAATTTTCACTTTAATAATAATAATCACAAAAAAAAAAAAAGTTAAAGATACGGTATAATTTTCTGACGAATAATTCAAAAGGAAAAAAGAAGACCTATGATGAAGGGAAATGAAATCCAACCGCCATTGTTATTGTTGTTGGTAGAAGAGTTTGGTGATGCTTCATCTACAAACGTCTGGACTGATTTCTCCATTGCTGCATTAATTATTAACTCAGTTACTTACCTCTTTATATATATATATATATATACTCTCTTTTTTAGTTTCTCTAGGACAACTTGGATATATATTTTTTTATTTTTATTATTTGTGTTGTGCTTGTTTCCTTGGTATATATATATATAGCAGTGTATTCTGTTTCCAAAGTTTGGGCTAAATTAAATTTTATATAAGTTGAATACACTATCTTATCACTATTTCTTTTGGATGCATACGACAAAAGATGCCACTATGTTTAATTTCCTCCTCCCTATCAAATCAAAGTATTTGGTACTTTTTTTTATTTAATTAATTTTTAAAATTAAATTATATTACGTTAATTTAGTCTTTTTTAAAAAAGAATAAAAATTTAAAAATTATATAAAAAGTATTATATATTATAACTTTTTGCATATGAAAATATACATCATAAAATATTACTTAAATTTTTTATAGTTTGACTCTAAAAAAGAAAATTATAACAATTAATTATCAACAGAGTAACTGTTAAATAAAAAGAGGAAAGTGTATCTTTTATATTTGGTAAGTTTGAAAGTTTAATACTTTTTTCGTCTACTGTTAATTGTCATACTTTCTTTTTTTAGAGTCAAATTATAAAAGAATTTGACTAATATTTTAGGATATACTTTCCATTATATTGGTATGTAAAAAATTATAGTGTATAGTTCTTTTCATATAATTTTTGAATATTTAAATTTTTTATTTCAAGTGTTAGAATTAATATAATCTAATTTAGTTTTTAAAATAAGTCAAATTGACTTTTAAAAAGCATAATATAACAAATAAAAATGAACGGAAAAAATATATAGCTAAAAACTTTAAGATTACAAACATAAAAAACTGTGTACATTTAAAATTTAAAATTTTGAGAGTCGAAAAATCTCTTTATATGTTAAACTTAATATCTGATTTATTATAGTAAGATATTTATATTTTGATAAAGAAAATATTTTTAAAGTTAAAATAAAAAAATATTTTTATAAAGATTTTTTATTTATAAATTCTTATGTAAGTTTTTACCGACTTCCTATAAAAAAAATTGAACTTGTTGATAAAGTTGCTCAATTATTCACTACTTCATAATATCAAAGTCATTAAATAATTTATTCGTAAGAAAAAGTTATTCAACTTAAATTCAGATAAAATTTTATTTTCAAACGTCAACTTAATTATTAATGGTAGAGTAAATTAAGGGCCAAAATCATTGTATAAACACCTACTAAGGTTTAAGAATCGGTTTGAATAGATTTAAAAGTCACTAAGTAATACTTTTAAGTCATTAATAAAGGTTCATAAAAAAAAGAAAGTGTTTGCTCATGAATTAGTTGTATTTATGTATTGTATATTTTCAAAATAACATGGTTTTTTGTGGATAACTATGTGCCTATTATTTGGACTTGGACATTTAACTGATGACCTTAGGGTGATATTTTAATACTATAAATAGAGATATGTAGGACATATTAAATAAGAAGGAAAATCATCTCTTTCACCGACTTATCTTCCCTTTATTATTATATTATTCTGAGTTTGATTTATAACAAAAACTATTTTTAACTTCAACGTTATTAAATTTGAATATTTTAAGATCATTTTTAAAAAATTATTTTTTTAAAGTTAAATCAAACGGGCTCTAAAAACGTATTTAGACATGATTTTGAACGATTAGATTAATTAAAGTTGGAATTTTTTGAGACGAAATTTGAACTTTTCGTGTTGTATTTCACTAGATTGCGTGTTTAGATCTAGAACTTGTCATTTTTCTTTATACATTTGAAGTTCTTTATGTCTTCTTATAGACTTAATTTTAATTTATTTTCTCCAATAAAATTAATTAAAACATTTATGAAATATTTAATATTATTAATTTTTGAAATTTATTTTGAATACATTTTAAAATGCAAATTACTCATGAATTTTTTTATATAATTTTTATGAAAATGTATAATAGTGAACCGATTAAAAAACACTTTAAATCCTGCTAGTAATTTAGTAATTTTAATTATTAATTATATAATGAACTTCTTGTAACAAATAACATTATTAATGGAGTAACAGCCCTACCTTATGATTTTCAAATTTATTTTTATTTTATCTCGATCGTTTATAATTATGAGGAACACTTCCCGAGGCAAAAGTTCCTTACTCGGCCTTCCCTGATAAAGATGGTAATTTTTAATTAGTTTTGACAAAAGTTGTATATGTGCCTTTTTCAATCAGCTGCTTATTGTTAATTTAAAACTTATGTTTTAATTAAACATCCGATAATTTATTTACGAAATTAAGTTTACCACTCAAAAACTTTTCAATATTAACATGCGAATCGCAATAAAATAAAAAGCTTACCTTCTTTTTTCCAAAAACATAATCTATATATATAAATTCTTTTGTAAAAATATTTGTCGTTCTCTTTAAATGGCATAAAATCAGCTGTAGCACATTCTTTTTTTCCCCACCAATTGCAAATTAACTATAAGAGGATACACATTATAATGTGACATGTGCTATTCGATGGATATCGCTTGATATAACATTTTGCATGCTATGGATGATAAGATGTTCAAGAGTCAACCAATCGATTAGTCATTTTTTGAGCTAAAATTTTTATAAAATTTTAAAATATATAAAGAATTTGACGAATTTATATAAAAATTTTAATTTTAATATTATACATGTTATATAATTATTTGTTTCAAGTAGGTTCAGATGAAATTCTTTGAATCCTATTTAGCAACCAACCAATTAAATTTAGAGTCTGATCCTTTATAATAATATTAAATTACATAAAAATTATTGAAATCACGTAAATTCAAAAATATAAACTTATTTCGCGCTCTAGCTCGGCACCCGAAAACAAACGTTTTGTCGTTCTCATATATGGGATAAACTCACCACTCACTAATTTCCTATTGCGGTGTGTGTGTGTAGCCCGACATGTTATCTGATCTGACACTTGCACTTTTCTTTTTCGGCACAAAGAAATAATCCATGTATTGAATCTGCTCTATATGTATTTTGTTTTCTTAATTATTTAAAAAAAAAAGTTATAATCTTGCTTTGAGATACTTTATTAATTAATAAATATATTTTTATATAATAAACGTAGCTTTTAATTGTCAATCAATGTGGTTATTCATATTTGTTGAAAAAAAATAATATTATTATTTTATTTCTCAATAACATACTTGGCTGATAATCTGAATATGATAGGATGTATGTAGATCTAATTTCTATTTTTGTCGAGGTGAAAGCGGTTTTTTGTGATAGTATGACATGGGCTAAAGAGTGATTCATGAGAGTGGCGTAGTTGTTTAACGAGATGTGGAATTATATTAGAGAAGCAAAATGAGGAGTTTGGTTGTTTTGGAGTTATAAGGAAAATGACAAAAGGAACAATGTTTGTTGCTACACATAATGAGGCACAACATACACTGACATTATCCGTCTTCTATAAATAGGAAAATACAGCTCTATGGGCTTACACACCACTACTGTATGCTTTGCACGTCTCCATATATCATGTTTTGTATCTCAAATCATTCAAACGGCCCTAGCGTTCATAACTTATGGATTCATGAAATATATTGAACAGATTTCACATGGTTATTGTTTTAAAGATCCAGGCTGGGCAAATCATGTCTTAAACTTATTTGAAGAATTATTTTCTCTAGAATATCAAATTTTATTAGCTTCTTAGACCCTAGTTCGTGGTTTAAAATAGTTTTAAATTTACGAGTAAGCATTTTGGAACTTCCTTAAATTTCGGTTTGGAACTTCCTTAAATTTCGCTTCATCCGAGTATATATGTTGATAGAATATTATAAAAATTAGTAACTTCTATGTTGAAGTCTTCCACGCCTTGAATTTGGGAGTTTTAGCACGTCCTAAAAGGTTTGTATTTTGTATCATCGCCTTAATTAAGGTGCACGACTCATATATAGTTCTGGTTTTTAGGCCTAATTTAGGTCAGGATTTACGAGACATAAAAAGAAAAACTACATAATTACCACTAATTTAGAGTTTCTATGTAGGTATCTTACTTTGATACATGTATTTTTGCTATCAGATACACAAAACAAGAAGAAAGGCTAGCGAGATTGGAAAGGGAGGTGCGTGAGATTCGTATATAACCCAGATTCATGAGATTCATACTAGATACATGTATGTATCTATATATATATTTGGAGTGATTCACATGTACCAAGGATATCAGATACACAGGAGAGTGGCGAGTGAGATGGGAGATAGGTGAGCGAGATTTGCTATGTATCTCAGATACATTCTAATGCACTTGAATACAATGTATTTAGAACAAAATACACCAAAATTTGACCTCATGTAACCAAGATATATGTATTTGAACGTATTTGAAGGCATTGAAATCTGATAAGATATGTAATATTGTAAACTAAAATGTATCTAAATAATTAATTCATAAACTAGTGAAATTTTTGTAAGTTTCAAATAGAAAATTCACAATTACATGGTTCTGGTCATTTAATTATGGATTCACACCCAAACTTGTATTGTTCCCCACATTTATTTACAAAAAAAGCAAAAGCATAGGCTTAAACCAAGTGGTTATGTTTTAAATTCTTAGATCCTAAATTATTACGGTATAGACTTCTTTTAAATTTATTTGATTAGTGTTTGATATTTTGGACTATATATAACACACATTGATTAGACTACTATTAGCCAATTATAATCTATTTAAGCGCAAGTAACTCTTGAACAGAGTTAAGCAATGACCCGTTTGTTAATTGAATGATTTTTGCTAAGCTCCAACTCAACTCGAAATTATCCCTCCCTAATCCAACATAATGAAACATATTAAAGTAATTAAAGATACAGTCAAATTATACATATTTTCATGGTCAATGCCCATTTTGAGCGGTGAATCATCCATGAAAAGGAGAATCACTATGATCCACCACTTCCTTTATGTTTCTATACTTATAAAACCAAGCACATATTACATAGTAACCAAAGTTCACTACTCCCACTACAACTAATACCCCATACATTTTGTCCAATCTTCCATCATTTATGTTACCTGGTAACCATGTAGTTGTCCTTCTAACAACATCAATTAGAGCAGTAGTCAAATAAAATGCTATACCAACAAGCACAGATATCAGCGCGGTTGCCAAGTTCTTTAAGGTTATTGGGAACTCTTGGTAGTACAATGATACTTGTCCAGGAATATGAAATGCCTCTGCGATACCAACGAGTGCTAATTGAGGCACAAGCCAGAAAGCTGACATTGGCACAATAATGGAACCTGGATTGGATTTTGCTACATTTAGCCTCTTTGACTCGACTAAGGCTGAGACAGCCATACACGAAAAATTGAGGACGTGACCAACCCCAATTCTCTGGAGAGGTGTAAGTGATTTGCCAGACAAATTTTTCCAGGCAGGAAACAGAACTTTGTCAAACAGGGCGAGGAATAGAGCAGAAGAGAGCAGGACAAAAACGAACATGGATCCAGCTGGGATTTGGAAATTGGGTCCTATGTGACGGTCCATTACTAAGGCTTGAAGGATTGACAAACTTCCTTGTACACCAATTGTTGTGCCAAGAAAAAAACTACTTGACCATAGTGGTAAAATTTTAACTAATGTTTTGAAATCTTCAACTTCTTGGACTGTACAAAGTTTCCATGACTTAGCTGTTGAGCCATCTGGTTTAACATCGCCTTCACTTTTAATGGCTGCACGGTTCAAAAACCTGCATCATATATAATAAAACAAACAAAGTACTAATAATTAAAACTTGATAATTAATTAAGCGTTAAGAAAATAGTTCACACTTTTACTAAATGATATGATTTTTACACAATTAAATCATCAAATCTCACAAACATCTATATCTATATATATATATATATTAGAATTGAGTTGATCACAAAATGTAATGGATCATATAATTAGGCACGTAAGGATATGATTACCTGCAGGTTTTTGAAGGCTCAACAAGCATTAGTCCGTGGTAGAGATCTTCACTAGTCGATGGGAGTGGCAACTTTCTTTTCCTAATACTTGCAACCACAACGCGAGCCAAACTGGTGAATGGACTCCCTTCTGGCTTAGAATTGTTGTAAAATCTGGTCCCCAGTAGAAAAATGGCTGCACCAAGTACATTAGCTGCTACGCAAATGAAAAATCCAGCTTTCCAGCTCACGTTATCTTCAACATAGACAATAGCTGTGGATGCTATAATAGTAGAAGCAGAAAGGAAGAAAAAAAACCAATTGATGAAAATCCCTTGATCTTTCGGTTTATCAAATTGGTTGGCTCCCATTGTTGTAAGGGTTGATCGGAGACTAGCATTACCCAGAGTCGCCAAAGCTATGGCTATATAGAGTACTACATATTGAACTTTTGGTATAGGGGCACATGAGGTCGAACCAACTTCACACGGTGTAGGCTTCAATGAATCAACTGTCGTTGTTAGAGCTAAAAGGATTGCACCCTACACGTAAACAAATCTTAGGAATATATTATATGTGTATCAAATTTATACTTAACTTGGATAACAAAACAAAATTAGCTAGTTTTTACCAATAATGAGATGATGGATGAAATCCAAATGATAGTGAAACAACCAAGAAAAGAGTCGGCGATAATTGCAGCAACAACAGGAGCTAAGCTTCCAGCACCATTAACCAAATTTGATATTTGAGCAGCATCAATACTCTCCACATTAAACTCCTTAATCAGATATACAATAAGATTGCTTGTCAAACCTCCAAATGCTAGGGTCAACCCTACTAAACTCGCTGTTTTTGTCAAAATCAAATCATGGATTTAGCGTCAAGTAACTTGTTATAACAACTGCAACCAAATATTAAGCCAATGTGCAAGTACATTGATAGCATCATAGCACTAGAGCATTTAATTACTCAATCTTTATCCTAACATTATAATAAATTTGAACAATAAAAATAAACGATAAGTGTATGATCAAATCACATAGGAACAAGGTTCAGGTCTACCGAAAAAGAGAGAGAGAGAGAGGAGAGACCTATGATGAAGGGGAAGGTGATCCATCCTCCGGTTTTTCTTGATATCTGTGCCTCCGATAGAACTTCCATAGTTGAAAAAAAACAAGGGATAAATAATAACTTAAAACTCCTAGGAGAGCATTTACATATATATATATATATTATCAGCTCCAAAAATATGGATCGTGGAAAGATATATTTTCATCAAAAAGAAAACTCAACGAATTAAGTATGAACCCATGAGTTAAATAATTATTTTTAAAATGGTTTTAGTTTCTTTCAAGATATTAAACAAATATTACACTATTCTCTTTGTCCTAATTCATGTGTTGTGATTCAGATTTCCAAAATCAAATCTCTTACTTTTAACAATAAAATCTTTTAAAATAAAAAGTATTACAATATAATAATTAGTAATTCAAAAATATTTTAAGTGACATACAAAAAATAGCAAATAAATAAGGTTATTTGACTCTCAATCGAAATGTCGCCAGATCTACAATATTTGCCAATTGCCACCAACGCTAAGCACAACACATTTTCTTGTGTAGGAAATTAAATCAAATAGTTGTATTATTCTCCCTGTCACAATTTTGACAATAAATATCTCTACTTTCTCTCACAATTTTGACCATAAATATCTTTACTATCTCTATAAATTTTTACCATAAATTTAACCATAAAATATCTAAAAATAAAATATATAAATTTGAATAAAAAATATTACTCCTTTCCGTCTTAATCCGTTTCAAAAAAAAATGTAACCTCATTATTATTAGAAATAATTTAAATTTAAAATATCATTTTGACCCTTAATGAAACGATTTCCAAACGCTCAAATAAATAAGAATTATTTTAGACCACAAATTTCAAAAATCTTCATTTCTTAAACATCGTGTCAAGCCAAATGGTGCTACATAAAATAGGACGGAAGGAGTATAACATAATAATTAATAATTCAACATATTATATATTTCTTAAATTCTTGAAATTCAAACAATGTCAAATATATAAGAACGGAGTGTTGAAGTGTGAGACTATTTCATCTAAAAATTTAAGCTATTAGAGAACATACTTTTATTAGTTAATTATATTCTCAACCGAAAGAGTACTGCTATATTTATTTTTGGATAAACAACACATATCTCATTAGTTTAAGGTCTAATTATGTGCCCTTCCGCGAGTTTTCAAAATTATCATACACGTCAAAATTTGGATCCCAGATATATGTATATGGGTGCGTCTAGATACAAGTATATCATATACATCAGGTAAAAATAGATGTAATTTATTTCAAATACATTGTGTTTAAGTGTATTATAATCTAGGACAACTAACTCTCTGGGTTTAATTAGGTGTTCAAGTTGATACATGGACTCTCTCGCCTGCCTCTCTCTCTTCTTACTCGCCACGTTTATATATATATATATATATGTATATATAATCTTCTGGTTTACATGACAGCTTCTTTCCTTTAATATTGGAGGTCCAAATGGCATTCCGTTAAAATAACTCAATTTGCATATGCTAAATAATCATATTTATTTAGACTCCCACTTTAAAATTAAATATTCCAATATCATCTAAGTCAATATTATAAAAAGAAAAATCAATAATACTCTGGCTGTCGTAACGCGTACGTTGTCCAAACTGTTGAACACGTGAATTATATACATTTCATTAATTAAAAATTACTTATGTCTTCAAAAGTACATGATACACTTCAAAATGCATCAATTGTGGGAATCAATCATATCAAATGTAATAATCGTTATCATCGTTCTAATATAAATAAATTCTTAATGTCTAAAGTATCAAAAGCCAATTAATTAAGACGGATTGTCCTAATAATTTAGAGTTTTGAATTAACTTTAATTTTCTTGTGATGTATTTTACGTAGTCGTAGCAAACATGTATGTACATGTGAAAGAGGAAGAGCACTCATAAGTCTTGTCTTTTTTTTTTTTTTTTTTTAAAGAATCATGTTAATAAGATTAGCAAAAATGCCAACCTAACCTCCCGACACTAAAAGAGCGTTTAACATGAAGAGCACTCATAAATCATTACTTAAATTATACCTTTAATTATTTATGCAATTATATTAGATACAATCTAATATTTATATTCACATCACAACTATTAACATTATATTATTGTCAACATAAATATTGCACAAATTCACTTGAACTGTTAAACATGAGAGTTTTTTCCAAAAAGTAAAAAACAGGTATTTTCCAATAATCCTTTTAGGTGGAACTAAACTGGTCTTGCACCAACTTTTGAAGTAAATTGAACTTATTATCCAAAGATTATTATATTTTTGTTTTATAGAACAGTTCATTTGAATTGATAATGCCCGATAAATTTTAGATTAAATGATATTTTGAATAAATCAATGTGTATTAATTAAACGAAAAAGGGTAAAAAATATCATCGAACTATTTAAATTTTATCCTCTGTTTGATTTTGGTATCAAAAATATCAAAAATTTTCATGCTGAAAACCAGAACTACCATATCAGCCCTCCAAATGACTCAAGTGGACATCCGTTAGTTTGGAGGTATTTGTGGTCCAAAAAATAAACGTGAAGAGTATTTTTTTTTTTTTACCAAAAGTAAACAGAGCATAATGTGTATACTTTTGGATGTATTTTTTCTTTACCTTCAGTAGAATCATGCATTGTATCTCATCATATATTTCTTCTTGCCCGTTAACCAAACGAGGCCCTTTCTTTGTACGTTAAAAATTAATCACTCTGGTTAAAAAAGAAGAGCAACTTTCACATACAATAAATACAAAATTTATATTTGTATGCTATAATTATAGTTTGTATAATTGCGTTCTATAGCAAACATGCTATGATTATTTTCGCTATACATATATAAAAAAGAAGCTAAGTTATTTCGCTATACATATATAAAAAAGAAGTAATTGTATAATTCATTGGCTCCTCTTTAGATTTGTATAATTTCGCTAGCAGGCCATTTGTATAAATTGTTGGAAGACTCTCGTTTGTGTAAATCCATTGTATAATTCGCTGGCTCCTCTTCAGATTTGTATAATTTCGTTGGCAGACCATTTGTATAAATTGTTGGCAGCCTCTCATTTGTATAAATCGTTGACAACCTCTCAATTCAATTTTATGTGTTTCTATATCTATGTAAAATTTGAATTTCTATACAATTGAATCGAAATAAACTATTTGTATATCAAAATATCGCTCTTTCTCTCGCTTCATACAAACATAAATTATACATTGTATTTTGTATAATCTGTGTTTGTATAAAGCGAGAAAGTATTGTATAATTATAAGTGTATAGGACGAAGATATATTATGTATATATACAATTTTCTCTCGCTTTATACAAACATAAACACAATTTATACATTTCTGATTGTATAAAGCGAGAGAGGGAGTTAAGGGAGAGAGGCGACTGACAATGAATTTGCTACAGGACAATATTAAATCAAAGTGTGGTTTTAGCATTTAATTTGAATTATTAGTTTGTCATTAAATATAATTTTTCCAAAAAAAAATGATATTGTTATCTTTTTAGTCTGTTTAAAAAATGATTCTTTTCCTTTTTTTAGTAACACTTTAATTTCAGTTTTTAATATGACATGTTTAAGGCCACAAATATAAAAGACATTTTGGTACATTTGACATAACATTAATTTAGAACAACAAATTGAATTTTTTTATTTATTTTCTTAAATTCTGTATCAAATCAAACTACACAACTATGTACAAACAGTTGAGTGTTGTTAATTTCATGAACAATATTAATCATGATCATTGATTTTATTTTCTTTTTGAACCATGAATCACTTATTAGAAGGAGAATCAGTATGATCCACCACTTCCTTCATGCTTTTAAACTTGTAAAACCAAGCACATGTTATATAGTAACCAAAGTTCAATATCCCCCTACAACCAATATCCAATACACATTGTCCAATCTTCCATCATTTATGTTACCTGGTAACCATCTTGTTGTCCTTCTAACAACATCAATTAGAGCAGTAGTCAAATAAAATGCTATACCAATAAGCATAGAATTCATCGGTCGCCATGTTCTTTAAGGTAATTGGAAACTCTTGGTAGTACAATGATACTTGTCCAGGATAATGAAATGCCTCCCCGATACCATTAATTGCTAATTGTGGCACAAGCCATAAAACTGAACAAACTCTCCATCGATTACTTGTTGAACCATCTGATTTTACGTCAGCTTCACTTATAATGTTCAAGAACCTGCATCATTATTATAAGCAACTTCAGTACTCTAATGATCGGGTTCCACCATTCCCCAAAGTTGCTAGAGCTATGGCTGCATAGGGTACTACATATTGGTAAATCAATAAAGGACAAAAAGAATTCTATTATACACGTAATTATTTATTTTGAAACAAGTAAATTTCTTGAAAATCTTAGATTTTTAATTCATCTAGTTTATATTTACTAGAGGTAAAATGATAAACTTACTATGTGAATTATTGTCGTTTTAATAGATGTGTCATTTCAAAAGTGAATAAGTAATTAGGGACAGATCGAGTTAGCACAAAAGATTTAGGAGTTGATTCACATTCATCTTGCTCAAAACCTAGTGAGTTTATCATAAACAACATAATGTTTTCCTTTGAATACAATTTGTCTATTTTTATCTTCAATTTGAGATCTCAATTATTAATAAAAAAATCTTCAAGTTGAGTTGCATTGAGTCATTAAAAGACATGGTAGATTTTATAAATTGAGATAACAGTTTAAAAGTGAATGAGTCGAGATTTTTACTTAACACGTATTGCAGATTCAAAAAAAGAACATTAATTTATCGATTTTTACTCGAATCTAAAGTTATTTTCAATCTTTGATTTTAAAATTTAAAAAAATCAATCTTAATTGGCTAATAACCTACTAATTAGGAGAGAATGTAAAATACAATGATATATAGGTAATTGCACGTAATATTTTTTTCTAATTTTATTTATAGATACCTTTTGAAAATATTATTATATATTTAATATAAATAAATATCTAAAATTAGATGTTCATATAATTTAATAATTAATAATTATTCATTCGATCATGATTTATATTGCATACTTCATTTTTAATTTAACAAGATGAATGTTATATGTAATTTCAAAAAATTAATTTAACTATATAAAATAATTATATAGGGTCATAGACCGGTAAAAGAATTAAAAGGAAAGTTATTGAAGGAACCACAAAGACTGGTAAAAGAATTATAAAAAGAAAGTTTTTAAGGATCCATAAAAACTTTTGAAAATGATTTGATATGAATTTTGACTAATAAAAAATGTTTAAAAACACTTAAAGGACCAAGAATCGAATCCTCAATCTCTCGCTTCGTACTTCCTGTACTTATTTTATCATTGAATCAACTCTTCTAATTATAAG
This sequence comes from Solanum pennellii, assembly GCF_001406875.1. Taxonomy (NCBI): domain Eukaryota; kingdom Viridiplantae; phylum Streptophyta; class Magnoliopsida; order Solanales; family Solanaceae; genus Solanum; species Solanum pennellii. The sequence continues at coordinate 57,704,369 of NC_028642.1, forward strand.
TATGTGCAAATCTAAATATATATTAAAAATATCGTAAATTTATCTTATAGGTATAACTTTCCGAAGAAGGGTGTTCACTTGTGCACCCTTCATTAACTAGCTCCGCCCCTGAATACAGGAGGTTGACCCAACTTCACTCGGTTTAGGCCTTAAAATATCAACCGTAGCTGTTAAAGCTAAAAGGATTGTGCCCTACAAGTATATTGAAAAAAATGGTTCTATAAATTATAGAGTTACGTCATACAGTAATTGTTAGGATCGAATTCACGCACACACACTAGATGAATGAAGAACACAAGAGCTTTCAAGAGAAAGAGATGAGAAATCTAGAGTGAGAGAGAGAAAACCCAATTTTTCGTGGTAAAATCCCGTGAGTAAACTTCCACGGCGGTGAGGTATATTTATATTAATAAATCAGAGTATTTTTGGTTACAGAGAATAAATAGGAAAACCTAAAATAGAGAATAAATAGGAAAGCCTAAAATAGAGAATAAATAGGAAAACCTAAAATTAATCAGGCTCCACTACCTAACAATTCTCCCACTTGGAGACTGACTCAGTCATCCAAAAAATACATTCTTAAAAAAAAATCTCTTCATCATCAACATCTTTACCGCACCGCAACATCTGTAGCAACAACTACAGAAGACCAACCGAGGTTTTACATAACCTCAGTTTCCCAACATCAACACATTTCGTCAACATGTCTGCCGGGTTCTTTGCACCCTCTATCTTCTCCAAGCACATATCACCATCCTCCACTGCCCAGCGACTGAAATGGTATCGCCTTCTGATGTGCTTTGTCTTCGAATGATAGACTGGATTTTTCACCAACTGTATGGCACTCTGGCTATCTGAGTAAAGAATCTTCTCGCTCTGCTTCTTGCCCAATTCCTCAAGATAATCTGTCAGCCATATCATCTCTTTCCCAGCTTCAGCTATTGCCACATACTCAGCTTCAGTAGATGAAAGAGAAACACACTTCTGAAGCCTGGACATCCAACTCACTGCTGTTCCACCTATGGTGTAAATGTACCCGGATGTACTCTTGCTCGAGTCAACATCCCCACCAAGATCAGCATCCACAAAACCCTGTAGAGTCACATTGCCTTTGCCAAAACAAAGTGAAGTACTGGATGTACCTCTCAGATATCTCAGAAGCCACTTCACAGCTTCCCAATGCTCTTTCCCAGGGTTCGCCATGTACCTGCTAACAACTCCCACTGCATGTGCTATATCAGGTCTAGTGCAGACCATAGCATACATCAAACTACCAACTGCTGAAGCATATGGAACAAGTGCCATGTGATCACGCTCCTCGGCAGTCTTGGGTGACTGCTCCTTTGACAATTTAAAGTGATTTGCCAATGGAGTAGTCCTGGGTTTAGCATCATTAACCCTGAATCTGCTCAGCACCTTCTCAATGTACAACTCCTGAGATAGATTTAAAGTGCCAGCAGATCTATCCCGAGAAATCTTCATCCCCAAAATCTGCTTTGCTGGACCCAAATCTTTCATCTCAAACGCTGCAGACAACCTTGTCTTCAGATTGTTAATCTCCCTCATACTAGATCCTGCAATCAACATATCATCCACATACAAGAGTAGAAAGACATATGAATCAGTGTATTTCTTGAAGTAACAACAAGGATCCTTTTCAGCTTTGCAGAATCCACTCTTGGTCATGAAGGAGTCAAACTTCTTGTACCACTGCCTTGGTGCTTGCTTTAGTCCATACAAGCTCCTGGTGAGCTTGCACACCATGTGTTCCTTGCCTGGAACCACAAATCCTTCCGGTTGCTGCATATAGATCTCTTTGTCCAGATCTCCATGTAAAAACGCTGTTTTTACATCCATTTGCTCTAGATGCAAATTTTCCGATGCAACAATACTCAACAGAATTCGAATAGAGGTTAACTTCACAACAGGAGAGAATATTTCAGCATAATCAATACCTTTCCTTTGTGAATATCCTTTAACCACTAAACGAGCCTTGAACCTTCTTTTGCCATCTGGTTCAGTCTTGATTCTGAACACCCACTTGTTCAGCAAAGCTCTCTTCCCTGCAGGTAACTCAGTCAACACCCATGTGTCGTTCTTCTCAAGTGACCTCATCTCATCATCCATGGCTTGCTCCCACTTGATCGAATCCTCCACCTGTAGGGCCTCATCAAAAGACTCTGGTTCCCCCTCATCAGTCAGCAATAGATAGTGTAATGAAGGTGAATACCTATCTGGTGCCCTGATGGATCTGGATGATCTCCTTAACACCTGCTCAGGTGTAACTTGCTCCACTTCAGATTCTTCAGTAGGAGTTGGTTGAGTATCTGCTTCGACATCTCTGGGGTTACTCTTCTCCAACTCAACCTCAACTCCCACTTGCTTTGTAATCTCTAGAACCTTCTGCTCTCTGTCCTTGTACAGGACAGACTCATCAAATGTCACGTCACAATGTCTCAGGATCTTTCTGTTCTTGTCATCCCAAAACCTGTAACCAAACAAATCAGAACCATAGCCTATGAAGTAACACTTCACAGCCTTGGCATCAAGCTTGTCTCTCTTTTCTGGATCAACATGAACATAAGCAGTGCAACCAAAAGTCCTCAAGTGTGAGTACTTGAGTTCTTTTCCTGTCCACACCTCCTCTGGAATCTTGAACCCTAAAGGAACTGATGGTCCCCTGTTGATCAAGTATGCAGCTGTGCTCACAGCATCCGCCCAAAGTGTTTTGGGCAGCCCACAGTGTATCCTCATACTCCTTGCACGCTCATTCAATGTTCTGTTCATCCTCTCAGCAATTCCATTCTGCCTTGCCTTACCAGGAACTGTTCTCATCAATCTGATTCCCTCAGCTGCACAGAATGCCTTGAACTCTGATTTGTCATACTCTCCTCCATTGTCAGACCTTAGGCATTTGACTTTCAAACCGGTCTGATTCTCAACTTCAGCTTTCCACTTCTTGAAAGTTGCAAACACATCTGACTTATGCTTCAAGAAGTAAACCCATACCTTCCTGCTGAAATCATCAATGAAGGTAACATAGAATCTGGATCCTCCAAGTGATGATACTGGAGATGGTCCCCAAACATCTGTATGGACCATTTCCAACCGCACTTTCTTTGGCTCTCTAGGAGTCTTTGTGAAGCTTACTCTTTTCTGTTTGCCCATAACACAGCTCTCGCAAAGACCCATATCAACAGACTTCAGACCCTCTAATGCTCCTTTTGCAACCAGCATCTTCATTCCTTTAGTACTCATGTGTCCAAGTCTGTTGTGCCACAGACATGAACCGGAAGCACCTTCAGCAACAGCGGCCATGTTTATACACCCTGCAGTGGTGTACAAGGTTCCAGATTTGGTGCCACGAGCTACTACCATAGCACCTTTCACGATCTTCCACGAACCTTTCCCAAACTCTGCTGCATATCCCGTGCTATCCAACTGACCAACAGAGATCAGATTTTTCTTGATCCCAGGAATATATCTGACATCCTCCAATGTCCACTGGTTTCCCGAGGTGGTCTTTATGCAAACATCCCCCTTTCCTTCAATCTCTAAGGCTTTATTGTCAGCAAGATATACTTTTCCAAAATTTCCAGATTTGAAATTTTGGAACAACTCCTTGCTTGGAGACGAATGGAAAGATGCACCAGAATCCAAAATCCATGATTCAACCGGGCTGTTCACACTAAGGATTAGAGCATCCCCAATGTCCTCTGCTGAATTTACAGAATCATTGTCATCTCCAAATTTCTGATTCTGTTTCTTCTTTGGCTTTGTATAGTTCGTCCGAAAGTGCCCTTTTTCTCCACAGTTCCAACAAGTCATGTTTGATCTGTTCAGGGATTTTCCTCGATTCTTTGATTTTGATCGACCATGTTGATTTTGGCCTTTCGTCTTACTTCTCCCCCTTCGATCAACGCTGAGAGCACTGCCCGATGAATCTCCCACTTCTCGTTTGCGAATACTTTCGCTAAGAACAACATCACGGATTTCATCAAACTTCAGTTTCTCAGATCCACGGGAACTGCTAATCGCAGCAACAACAGTATCCCAAGACTCGGGCAGAGATGACATCAAAATCAACGCCTTAATTTCATCTTCAAAATTAATATCCACAGAATTGAGTTGACTCACAATCATATTGAACTCGTTTATATGATCAGAAACGGATCCATTCTCAGACATCTGTAAATTGAACAATCTACGCATCAAATATACCTTGTTCATAGCCGATGGTTTTTCATACATGTTTGACAGTGCCTTCAACAGACCGGACGTAGTCTTCTCCTTCACGATGTTGAACGCCACGTTTCTTGACAAAGTCAACCGGATCAACCCTAGAGCCTGGCGATCCTTGAGTTTCCACTTCTCCTCCGTCATGGATTCCGGCTTCACCCCGGTCAACGGTTCGTGAAGATCTTTCTGGTACAGATAATCTTCGATCTGCATCTTCCAGAAACTGAAATCGGATCCATCAAACTTCTCGATTCCAAGCTTTGAACTATCCATCTTCAGTGATCGTGTTGAATCTCCTTAGCTCTGATACCAGTTGTTAGGATCGAATTCACGCACACACACTAGATGAATGAAGAACACAAGAGCTTTCAAGAGAAAGAGATGAGAAATCTAGAGAGAGAGAGAGAAAACCCAATTTTTCGTGGTAAAACCCCGTGAGTAAACTTCCACGGCAGTGAGGTATATTTATATTAATAAATCAGAGTATTTTTGGTTACAGAGAATAAATAGGAAAACCTAAAATAGAGAATAAATAGGAAAACCTAAAATTAATCAGGCTCCACTACCTAACAGTAATCGAAGAGAAGTGTTGAATTTAATAATAATTAAGTACTTCAACATATGTGTTCAGGAAAGTAATGGAGTAATAATTATTGTTGAAATGGTTGGCGTTAAAGCTATTTCAAAAAAAAAAAAAACAAATTAAAAGTACTTATAAACTAGAAAATTCAGGGGAGATTTTATTTTCGTAGTATGTAATTAATACTTTTGATTTATATCTTTTATGTTTAGTAAATAAAAATATAAAATATGATTCTTAACTTGTCTTTAACCAATAATTATATTTTTTAATATTGAGTGTGCACAAGTAGACACTTAAACTTGTATAAAATTGAACCAGTATATACATAATAATACATGACATAGTACACATAGGACATAAAATTGCCATGTAGGATGTCATGTAGGACGAATGTGTCTATTTGTTCAATTTTATACAACTTAAAAGTACTTATAAATTGAAAATTCAGGGGAGATTTTGTTTTCGTAGTATGTAATTAATACTTTTTACTTATATCTTTTATGTTTAGTAAACAAAAATATAAAACATGATTCTTAACTTGGCTTCAATCAATAATTATATTCTTCAATATTGAGTGTGTACATGTAGACACTTAAATTTGCATAAAATTGAACCAGTATATACATGATTCCTACATGACATAGTACACATAGGACACAAAATTGACATGTAGGATGTCATGTAGGACGAATGTGTCTATTTATTCAATTTTATACAAATTAAAAGTACTTATAAACTGAAAATTCAGGGGAGATTTTATTTTCGTAGTATGTAATTAATGCTTTTGACTTATATCTTTTATGTTTAGTAAATAAAAATATAAAACATGATTCTTAACTTGGCTTTCACTAATAATTATATTTTTTAATATTGAGTGTGCACAAGTAGACACTTAAACTTGTATAAAATTGAACCAGTATATACATAATTCCTACATGACATAGTACACATAGGACATAAAATTGCCATGTAGGATGCCATGTAGGACGAATGTGTCTATTTGTTCAATTTTATATGTTTAAGTGTCTACTTGTGCACGACTAAAGTTAATGGTCATAGTTGTCAGTTAAAACAAAGTTAAGGACCATGTTTAGGTATTATGCAAAAATATAAATAAGTCAAAAAAAGTACTTATAAATTGATTTAACGAGTGAGCTTGGTTAGGTAAACACAATACGAAGAGGTGTTGAATATGAGGAGTAATGAGTAATTCATGAACACACAAAAACCGGAGGTAGTTACCAATAATGAGATGATGGATGAAATCCAAATGGTAGAGAAGCAACCAAGAAAAGAGTCGGCAATAATTGCAGCAACAACAGGAATTAAACTTCCAGCACCGTTAACCAAATTTGATATTTGAGCAGCATCAATACCCTCCACATTAAACTCCTTAATCAGATACACAATAAGATTGCTTGTCCAACCCACAAATGCTAGAATCAACCCTACGAAGCTCGCTGTTTATGTCAAAATCGAGTTACGGATTTAGCTTCAATATAAATAACATGCTACATTACTGTAACAAATATTAAGCCCATGCAACAAATAAAGTACATGGATAGTGTAATATAGTATTAGAGCTTTTGATTATTTATTTTTTACGTTGCTATAAATTTGAACAGTAAAAATAAGTGACAAGTACATTGAATCAAATCGTATTGGAATAAAATTCAGGTCTATCGAAAGAAAGATAAGAGAGGAGAGACGTATGATGAAGGGGAAGGTGATCCAGCCTCCGGTCTTCTTGGTAATTGTGCCTCTAATGGAGCTTCCATGGTTGAAAAACACAAAGGATAAATAATTACTTCAAAATTTTGGGAGAGCACTTATTTATATAGGCATAATACATATATTAGACCCTAAACTTAGCTTCAAATTTTAACTTTGACCTCCAACTTTCATAATGTACAAACAAGCACTTTAACTATCCAACTTTTAAATAAATAAACACATGAGTCCTACGTGGCAAAATACACGTAAGACACCACATAGGACAAAAAATGACGCGTAGGATGACATGTAGGACATGTGTGTCTATTTGTTCAACTTTATATAAGTTTAAGTGTCTACTTTTGCATACCCAAAGTTAAAGGGCATAAATGTAATTCAAAGCCAAGTTAAAGGGCGTATTTATGTATTATGCCATTTATATATATATGATCAGCTCAAAAAATATCTATAAATATGGGCCTTCTAGTGGGACTTTGGAAAGATAAGTTTGACAAAAAACACACAATGAGCACTAAGAAATAAAGTATGAACTCATACGTTGAAGTCTTCTGTTTAGAAAGTAACTTGTATGTTTGCATCTGAAATTATTCACATGGCCTCAAGGTCCACGACATATTGGTATTTGGGCCCAATTTAGCTCATCTAAACGTCAGGCCGATATGGGCTACTATGTAATCCAACTGAAAGAGTTCATGAGAAATATTATTAAAAATTTATAATTTTGTTTATATTTGATATATATACCATATATAATCATCATAAAATGTAAGCAAGAAATTAAAACTTGGAAAAAGTGAGGTGGGTTGAGTTTTGATTCATTATTGGGATTGCTAGTTCTAACACAAATGATCTCAGTCATGTGCACCAATACCTTATTGGGCATGCAATCTAATAGCTCAGTGGAATAACTTCGTTCCGTCCTTGCTTAATTTTTTTTTTTAAAATTTAATATTACTATTTTACCTTTTATCATATATTATTTAATTTTTTTATCAAATATTAATTTTTAATTAAATCAATCTAGCTACAAACATGATAATATAGTTATCATATCATTCTATGTTATTTTCATAAAACATAAAAAAAATGTATGATAGTGTTGTTATTTTATTAATATCTATTGATATATTTAGTATTTAAAATAATTAAGAATATTTTAGTAAAATTTAAATTCAATACAAAATGACACAAAAAAAATGTTATTAAACAATATGATATAACCGAATATTGTATCTATCATACCGTAGAATACAATACATTATGAAACCATAATCCATCCAAACAGAGTGTTACATAGATAACTAGGTAGGGAACTTTCTTTTGGAGCCGTTAATCACTCATGAGAAGGAGAACACTATGATCCACCACTTCCTTCATGGTTTTATATTTGTAAAACCAAGCACATGTTACATAGTAACCGAAGTTCAATATCCCCCCTACAACTAATATCCAGTACACATTGTCCAGCCTTCCGTTATTTATGTTACCAGGTAACCATGTAGTTGTTCTTCTAACAACATCAATTAGAGCAGTGGTCAAGTAAAATGACACCCCTACAATCACTTGAATCATCGCGGTAGCCATGTTCTTTAAGGTTATTGGAAATTCCTGGTAATAGAACGCGACTTGCCCTGGAAAATGAAATGCCTCTGCAATACCAACAATGGCTAATTGAGGCACAAGCCATAACACTGACATAGGCACAATCTTGGAACCTTGATTTGATTTTGCTACATTTAGCCTCTTTGACTCAACTAACGCTGAGACACCCATGCTCACAAAACTAATCACGTGTCCAACCCCAATTCTTTGGAGAGGCGTAAGCGATTTACCAGTCAATAGAAATAGAGCAGTAGAGACCATGACAAAAACCAATATAGAACCAGCTGGGATTTGGAAATTGGGGCCTATGTGACGATCCATTGCTAAGGCTTGAAGGATTGACAAACTTGTTTGTACACCAATTGTTGTGCCAAGAAAAAAACTACTTGACCATAGTGGTAAAATTTTAATTAAGGATTTGAAATCTTCAATTTCTTGGACTGAACAAAGTCTCCATGGCTTAGCTATTGAGCCATCTAGTTTAACATCGCCTTCACTTTTAATGGCTGCACGGTTCAAAAACCTGCATCATAAGAAAACAAACAAACTAATACTTATTATCAAACGAATTTACATCTGTTTTAGTACACAATGTATATTTTATACTAAATATTATACATACACTCAACACATACATATTATGTATATCAATTGTTTACAAATAAAGTTTCCATTATCTAATTATGAAAGCATAAGTCTTTCACACGATATTAATAGTCCCAAATTTGAGTGTCATCACTATCCTATCCGCCGACAAAAAAGTAATATCAGTGTAAATTCCAAAATAAAAAGATCAATTTGAACAGTGAGGAAAAAAGCACAACTCATGAGTAGGCGTGAAATCTCTGATACTTTTATTTTAAAAATCACTTAGCAGCCTTAAGAAAGTCATCGTCGAAATAGTATATAATTGTAACATTCCTAGTACGTAAAGACTGTTTTTAAAGAGTATTTATTACTACTAAACTAATAATATATTATATAGTGCTCCACGACAGACAGTACTAATATCAAGATTTACTTAATAGTAATTCATCATTGAGAGTTGAGACAATATAAAACAAACATTAGTGACTGGATGACCCAAGCACATGATCAAAGACATAGTAAACACTAAAGAGTGACGCTACAGTCCCAGATTATATGGAAAATCTACACAATAAGACATGTGCACTATCTTATACATTATTATCATTTATACTTTTTAATACTATGTCTTCTATCACTAATTAATATTTCTTTTACATATTTTACATTTAATTAGATAATTATATTTTTACCACAAAAATAGAGAGAGAAGCAAGAAAGATTGGTGAGGAAGACCAGTGAGATTTATATGTATTCACATGTATCTGGAATACCAAACACATGGAAGAAGAAGATGGGAGAGAGACGAGGAAGAACGAGTAATCTTTTCTAATAGTTATACAATATATATTACCGGAAGGTTTTTGAAGGCGCAACACTTGTTGATTTAGGTCCGTGGTAGAAATGTTGCCCAGTGAATGGGATTGACACTTTCCTTTTCCTAATATTTGCAACCACAATACGAGCCAAGTTGGTGAAAGGACTCCCTTCTGGCTTAGAATTGGTGTAATATCTGGTCCCCAATAGAAAAATGGCTGAACCAAGTATATTAGCTGCAACACAAATGAAAAATCCAGCTTTCCAGCTTACGTTATCTTCAACATAGACAATAGCTGTTGTTGCTACTACAGATGAACCATAAGTGAAGAAAAAGAACCAATTGAAGAAAATCCCTTCATCTTTTTGTTTATCAAATTGGTTGGCTCCCATTGTTGAAAGCGTTGATCGGAGACCGCCATTCCCCAGAGTTGCCAGAACTATAGCTGCATAGAGTAGTACAAATTGAACTTTTGGTTTAGGGGTACATGAAGTTGAACCAACTTCACAAGGTTTAGGCCTTAGAGAATCAAGCATCGCTGTTAAAGCTAAAAGGATTGTGCCCTACACGTATAAGCGACAAAATAATTAAACACCACATAATAAATTGGATAGAAAAAGTAAGTAATCATATATATTATATACAATAATAATGTATTCAACCAAAAAGTATAGAGCGTAGACTCATTATTATATTAGGATAGAAACAAAACAAAAATTAGTTTGTACCAATAATGAGATGAAGGATGAAATCCAAATGGTAGAGAAACAACCAAGAAAAGAGTCAGCAATAATTGCAGCAACAACAGGAATTAAACTTCCAGCACCATTAACTAAATTTGATATTTGAGCAGCATCAATACTCTCCACATCAAATTCCTTAATCAGATACACAATAAGATTGCTTGTCCAACCCCCAAATGCTAGGGTCAAACATGTTGTTGTTGCTGCATATATACATAAACAAATAATATTTAATACTACACATTTCATATCATGCATGGTCATAGATTAACACACAAATATATATGAGACCTATGATGAAGGGGAAGGTGATCCAGCCTCCGGTTCTTCTCGGCAACTGTGCTTCGCCGTTGCCGGACGATAGTGGTGGAGCTTCCATGCCTAAACAAACAAAACAACTTTTCCAGTATCACAACACTATAATTTCTTCCACTAATATTATAACTTAGCATTTACAAAATTATGGAGTAGTTCAATTGTTGGGAGAGCACTAATAATATATATATACAAAGACAGGTGCAAAATTAGTCCACAAAATCATAATTACTCAATTCGTGTAAATTTGGACTGACACCATGTTTACCAAAATAAAAATATGTTTTGAAGTTTGGTGGTCTAAAATAATTTGTTACTCCTACTAGATATGTTATAAATCATTTATTTTCAATAAATTTTGACTGTTTTCTAATTATAACTTTTTTGAGTTCGTATTAAAAATAAGTGTATCGTATGAATTAAGACGGAAAGAATAAAAGGTACACAAGTATATTTGGGAGACAAAATCCTTTTGATTGACAAGTTGCTCAAATTGAAATTTGGTTCCTTTCCTTTCTTTCAAGTTATTACTTGAACGAGAGACACATGATATAAATTATTAATAAGTAATAGTAATTAAGATTTAGTCAACTAAAGTGAGATATCATGATTAGGATTTTACTTTAATTAATTATATCTTAAATTATAATCTTATTTTAATTAATTAATTAATTCTTAATCATTAATTTTAATTTGTATCATGTGTGAATTTGAGGAAAATGGGTCAAATATATCATCATTTTAAATTTCACCCTCTTTAGAAAAACTAGTTAAAGTTCAAATTAAAATGCAACTGAGGAAACCAAAAACGAGGAAAACTAATAAAGTCAAAGTATCCATGAAACCTAGCTACACTTGTTTGTTGATTTTCTTGATACCACAATCATTCTCATCTCGTGGGTCTCCTGTATTTCCGTAAATATTGTTCCTGCTTCGTCAAATACTTACGTATTGAATAAAAAAAAAAATTGAAACTTAACTGCTCTATCCGCTCACTTTTACTTATGATTTATTTTTAAAATAGATTTTCAAATTTTACCTGTCATTTAGACGTATGAAGAAAAGACAATTTTTTTTTTTATCTTTTACTTGTCATTTTCCAAGGCTTCATTCAATAAGGGATAATTTGGTAAAATACCTATATCATTAATTATTTTCTTAATAATGAATGTATTAAGTCAAAATGTGACAAGTAAAAATGAACAGAGAGAAAATTATATTTTATTTATACATTTCTCTTCATAATATATTAATCTTAGTAATTTCAATGAATTATTTGATTATTGGGTAAACAAAATAGACTAAATTAGTTTAGGCTTTAATTATGTGCTGTTTTTTAAGCTTTTGAAAAAAATATTTATATCAGATTTTGGTCTCTTGATATACCTGATGCGTCCAGTTATGTATATCTGAGATAAATGAGATCAAAATTATGTAGTATAATTTATTTTAGTTACACAGTACCTAAGTGGATTCACATGGATCTAATTTTCAGAAAATATTTTGAATGTATCTGGTATGATATCAAATCATGTATCAATGTTATTTGTATGTATTTGAGATGCACTAACTCTCTTTCACTCGCCTCTCTCCTATCTTGCTCGCATTCGAGAGTATTTGGTAACAAAAATACATGTTTGATTGTAAATCTGATATGAAATTATTAATTAGTGAGACTATATAATTATTTTAAATTATAACGAGAATTAGTAATATGGTAGGAATATTTGTATAGTTTGATAGTTTTTCCTTGATTATCTTACCCTGATTTATGTCTTACAAAAATATAATTTCTTTTCACTAAATATTCATTCTATTTATGTGTCATAATTGAGGGTTTATATTAATATCTAACAACAATTATTACTAAGAATATATGAAAAAATATAAAATTTTGTCTTGAACTTACAATCACTATAACAAAAATGACCATTAGCGGTATTTAATTCTTAATTGTCGCTAAATATATATTTTTAGCGGTAATTGTCACTCTTTGTATATGTCCCTAAAGCCTTTAGCGACATTGATTTTAATGACACTTAAATAATGCCGGTAAAGACTTTAACACTCTTTATTAGTGTCAATAAGCCGCTAAAAATTGTAGGGAATGTGACAGTAAAAAATAAATAGTCAGGTTTCTATTTCTATTATCGATATGTTAAAGTGCACCAGAAGATGCATATTTTTTCGAAATAAAGAGGCTTACCATTGTTGCTGGATATATAGTGGAGTAGCTAATTTGGAATCTAATAATTCTTGCCAGCATAAGATAAAGAACAAGTTGAGTCCTTTTAATTTGCATGAATTTCTTGTGGAATGAATAATGATGGCAACATTATCATCAAGAAAGCACTACTGGACTGGTATGAAGTCTTTTTATCTTAGTCGTGAATATAACTATTGTTTACATCCCCACTCTTTCGAAGTAGGGCGAAACGTCGCGGCAACTCGAAAATAATTAATTGATTCAATTTTAACAAAGTTTTAAAAATAAACAAGTTTTAAAAAGAGTCGCCACCTAATTTTAGGAAAAATAGGAAACCAATTATCAATCTACGAAACCAATTCGATTCTAGGTAAGGGGTTTAAATTATTCCGAAGGGAAGGGGTTAGGCACCCTTCGGAATCCACAATTGTGGTTCCCGACTGAATTCATTTTTTTTCAAATTGAGGAAGAATATAAAATAATGTACAGATATAATAAACATGTAATATACACAACAAAATAAAATAATAATCGGCCTAAGGTTTGCCTAACGTCAATATCCACAAAATAATGAATGAAATATAATTCGAACTTTTTCGAATAATTTCAAGGAGAAGCACCTCCGGGTACCTGTAAAGACACTTAGTAAAAGAGTTAGTGCCAAAGTAATATAAATAAAAATAAATAACTCAAATAATAACTAAAAATAAAAATCCGTCTTATTAACATGGGAGGCCTTG
>NC_028642.1:57723497-57803826 GCF_001406875.1 Solanum pennellii
CGTAGTTCGACCAGGTATAGCATATAATAATTAAAAGATTTAGACAACTCAAAGAAATTCCTAGGTCTAACGCCACTGAAATTTGTAGTCATGAAGTGTTTTTTTTTCCGCACCAATATGTTTTATAGCCTCTTAATCGTCAATATTTATACTGTATGTTTGTACCCTACGAATTTCTACAGTAATGATTTGTTGTACTCTTTTTGAATGCTTTCTTGGATCTTTGTCTCTTCCCAATTTTCACGAGATCCAGACATTGTTATGACCATCCCCGACTGATGTCGGGGACGGTATCCCTACAAAGATATGAGAAATATGTGAGAGCAGGACCGTCATACAAAATAATAATAAAAATAAGTAGATGCGACCTTATAGTTAAATACTCCCCTGATTTATCGTTTTTTGACTTGATATTAACGTCTTGTGGAATACAAGGACTCGAATTTGTTAATCCTCTTGTCTCTTGCGATTTCGGACAAAAATGATTTCTGAATTTGAAAATAAATTAATTTTTCGCTGTAAAGAAGAACAACTCAAAATGTAAAAGTGTTAGTTCCTGTACATAATGAATAATGTAAAATATCACACAAATAATGAATAAAACACATAAACACATTTTTAATTAAAGACAAACTGAAATATATCACATAGTATACAAATAATTAATGCGCGTCCTATACAAATACGTGACCCTTTTATGCCTAGGGTAGGCCTATCGATTCGAAGGATGTATTACGCCTTTTGACAACTTTCCATTGTCCTTTAAAACACTTAGTACAATTTATGAACAAATGAAATAGAATTATGAAGTCAAAGGAAAAAGAAAGAAGGAAAAAAAAAATTACAAATATTTAATCCCACGTAGGGGTACCATCCTATTCTAAGCCTTTGTCGAAGGGTCTTCCTCTTGAAATTCTTGTCATCTCCGATTGTCAACACCTTTAGATGGAATGGTAGCTTCTGAAAACTTGAGCTTGACAAAAGTAAACTATTAAAACTTCTAATTCAGATGGACTGTGGTTTGTCAAACGACGTATACATCCTTCAAATTACACACAATTATGGTCGTCCTTTTAGGCTAGAAGCCATTATAGACTCAAGGTGGTCTTTCTAATGGACTCAACACGCCTTGGGTGTTGAGTCATCTTAGGCTGATGCTTAAATTCGGATTTGGTTTTGCTCTATCCTAAAATGACTAGAATTGGTATAAAAGTGACGGTTACCCGAGTCGGACAGACAACGGGGTGAAGCTAATAAACGACGTTGGATGACCGCAAGCCAACTATTCGTTTATTACTTCCAAAGATTATACTTGTGTGTTTTTCTGAAGAAAGCCGTGGTAAGCCACGTAACTTCCTTTGTCCTAATGCAAACTATTTGTCATTTGACGGAAATTATGCCATGAAATGCAATGATAATATACACAAAATAAAATAAATAATGAATAAATACAATATACAAATAATCAGCGAAATATAAAAATACAAGCTATAACATACCAATAGAACAAAAATTTCCTCAATTTGAAAAAAAAAATTAAATTCATATTGGTTAAAACCTCTAAACTCCCCAGCAGAGTCGCCATTCTGTTTACATCCCCACTCTTTCGAAGTAGGGCGAAACGTCGCGGCAACTCGAAAATAATTAATTGATTCAATTTTAACAAAGTTTTAAAAATAAACAAGTTTTAAAAAGAGTCGCCACCTAATTTTAGGAAAAATAGGAAACCAATTATCAATCTACGAAACCAATTCGATTCTAGGTAAGGGGTTTAAATTATTCCGAAGGGAAGGGGTTAGGCACCCTTCGGAATCCACAATTGTGGTTCCCGACTGAATTCATTTTTTTTCAAATTGAGGAAGAATATAAAATAATGTACAGATATAATAAACATGTAATATACACAACAAAATAAAATAATAATCGGCCTAAGGTTTGCCTAACGTCAATATCCACAAAATAATGAATGAAATATAATTCGAACTTTTTCGAATAATTTCAAGGAGAAGCACCTCCGGGTACCTGTAAAGACACTTAGTAAAAGAGTTAGTGCCAAAGTAATATAAATAAAAATAAATAACTCAAATAATAACTAAAAATAAAAATCCGTCTTATTAACATGGGAGGCCTTGGAAATCGACGGTAATTTCTTCATCGGCCATTTTCAATAATTTTAACAAAACAATTTATATAAACTTAAACTAAAAATTTCCGTCTTTTAAAAATGGAAAGGCCTCTAAACCCGACGGATAGATTTTTCATTGGCCCTTTCAACATATAAAATATATAAACTTGAATAAGAATTCCGTCTTTTTAAAATGGGGAGGCCTCCAAAACCGACGGAGAGTTTTTATCATCGGCCCTTTTCAACATATAAAATATATAAACTGAACATCAACAAAACATAACAAACTTATCCCAAGAGAATATGGAAAACAACAACCAAACTAAAATAACATAATTAGAAATGGAAACAACAATAACATAATATATAAAAATAAAAAATAACATTAAAATAGAATAATAACAAAACCCTGAAAAGTTAACATAGCAAATAGTTGACTAACAATTTTAAAATAATAGTAATAATAAATAAAGAAACATCGAATCGTAAAATAATGCTATTATTAAAACTACAATAAACACAAATATTAATTGACTTTAGAACTATATTAAACTAAAAAACAGAACAAGCTACATATAATAAACAGAAAACATAAAAGAGCGGGAAATTAAATAAAACAAAGCTAAGAAAAAAAATTTACCTGGTTCTGGACAGCGAACCGGAACTCCGAGTTTGAAAGAGACGACTCCACCTCCTCAACTCGAAAAAACCACAAAAACACTTTAAAATTTTTAAACTATGGGAACCAAGAATTCTCAAAATTTTATGAGTATTCTTTTGTTTTCCCCTCCAAATCCTCTCCTAAAAATAATGAATGAAGTGGGCTTATATAGAAACCCAAAAATCCTCAAAAAGGATGAAATACCGATGTGGGACTATTGCAAAATTGAAAATTGTTTGAGAGACAATGTGGGAAAGGCAGATTTTTTTTTTTTGTCTTTGACTCAAAATGTATGAATTTTAAAATCATCGGACCAAAATTTGCTATTAAATAAATAAAGATTCAAAATCACGAATTTTTAAAATGTTAGGCCAAAATTGGGTGTCAACAGCGATATAATAAGTGGATATACTGTGAAATATAACTATATAAAAAGTGGATATACTGTTTCACAGTGTCACCAAAGCAAGAATTGTAAATAATACTTTCCTATGCTCAAATTTATATGTCATATTATTTTTTTATTTCGTTTCAATAGGAATGTTATAGAAAATAATATAGTTTTACTTTAAATTTTTTATGACTAATGAAATCATTTATAGCCGTATTATAGTTAAGGACTAGTGTTTTTAATCACAATTTCTTTTTTTTTATTAATTCAAATGGTATCACATAATTTAACACGACGGGAGTAAGGAATATACTCAAGGCTAAATCTCAGCTTGAGAAGATTGGATACAGCTATAACACACTTGTCATTCTCAATAATTGCTCCGTTGAAATGTTGTATATAGAGGAGAAGATTGATAAATCTAACAATAGTCAATACAAGGTACATACTCAAAATGGACTTTTACCTTAACATTGGTAGAATTTACACAAAGTACAATAGATATGCAAATGAAGACTGTTCAATGATCAATCACATCTCCTTTTTATATTGATTTCAATATAAAATTTTTTTAAGGTCATTTCCTCTTTTTTTTGTCTGCATTAGTGCATTTCCTGTGACCAACACATTACATTCCTACAAATGCCTAAGAGTTGATTAGACGAGTTTGGAGTCAAAATGATAAAAGAAAATTATTAAAAATTCCAATAGAACAGCAAAATTGATTTTAAAAGCAAAAGAAAAACTTTCTAACGATCAAATTAGGGCGGCGGCCACAAAGCGTAGGCCATCAGAGCCTTGGAAGGTGGCTGCGCCTTGTAAGGCGCACTAAATCTGTGTTTTCCAGCTCATTATAAAAAAAATTATTTCATTTGGTATTTCTCGTAGTTAATTGAGTTAGCTAGTTGACAAGCTTAGTGATTGATTTTCACCTAACCTGAACTTTTAAACTACACGTTGGCTTTGTTTTGTCTTGTTTTTTTTTTACATTTTGTGAGGGAGTCAATTTTTTTCTGTATCCGCAAGAAATACAAAATGATTTATTTTTTTAAATGGCCGCAAAACGCAGATTTAATGTGCCTTACAAAGCAAAGCCAGGCACATATCCCCTGTCCTTTGCAACTATTCCCTCCGTCTGGAATTGTTTGTCATGTTACGTTAATTTTCAAAGGTAAATTAGATTATATTAATTTGATATTTTAAATTAAAAAAATAGATTCTAAAACTATATGAAAAGTACTATAAATTACAATTTTTTGCACATTAATATGATGAAAAATACATCTTAAAATGTTAGTTAAAATTTTTATAGTTTGACTCTAAAAATAGAAACCATGAGAAGCAATTCCGGACGAAAGAAGTATATCCTAATTTAGACGACGTTAATTTGATCATTAATTATCCTTTTAATTCTAAAGTCAATTTTATTGTTCTTTTAAAATTTTCGATAAATTTTCTTGCCCATTTAATTTCGGGACTCGTCTAATGAACTCCTAACTTGGTAGGGCATTTGTAGGAATGTAATGTGTTGGTAACAGGAAATGCACCAACGCAGTGGGGGTCCAAATAGGCAGCAGGAATCGGGTTTATTACAGTGTAGGATAATTTCATACATCTTTTAAGCGCTCTATTAAAAAATTAAACATTTTTTTTCAATATTTACGGTGAACACATGATCGAAACTTCACATAGGAATTACTTGGCCGAAAATACTTTGGAATTGTGGCCAAAATCTATCTAATATTAATGATGCGCATGGTGTATCAACATTTATTTAATTAATTAAACATCATTCTCCATTCACGTTTACTTGTCTATAATTAATTTGATATGCATCTTAAATAGTAAATTAAATCTATTGATTTTATATATTATCTCTTATTTTTTAAAATTATCGAAATGAAATCAATAAATAAATAAAAATAAAATACATTATATAAAGATAATAAGAATTTAACATCCACTTTGGGAACATGAGTTAGTGGAAAATGGAAGCCACACAAACCAAAATATTTTTCTTCTTTTGTAGTGCAATACATCGCCGGGCCAAGGAGAAACAGTTATGATCCACCAAAATGCTTCCATTAATATTAAACTAATTGGTGATAATTTTAGAGATCTCTCTCTAGATTTCGCTCTATAACACTCACATTTCCTATGATTTACAATATTACATCTACCTCCTTATTCCATTTACTTGCAATCATTCTTTAAACCTAATTAAATTAAATATAAATTAATTTAGATTTGACAATTTTACCCTTATTTATATTAATTTCTTCATATTAATAAATTTTATATAGAAAACAACTCATTTAACAAATACTTTAAAAATAAATCAGCACAAATACGTGCTTTTTTATCCAATAAAGATCAAAGTCTTCATTCAAGCTGATCCACCATTTTCACGAAATATTAACTCTGTATCAATATTTCACGTTTACCAATTCACGTAAATTTTCCCCCCACAATAACTCATCATTTTTGGGCAACAATTTCTTCAAATAGAATAAAAAAATGAACTCCCAAGAGTGAAATTCGATAAGAACGGTCAGATTTTGTTCTAGTAAAACATTTCCACGAGCGCAGAAGAACATGATCAAACAAATAGAGATAAATCATTGAAAATTAGATCTAAATTTTCATATATAAGAGTAAAATTGTCAAATCTAAATTAATTTATATTTATTTTAAATAGGTTTAAGAATGGTTACAAGAAAATGAAAATAAGGAAGGTAGACGTAATATCGTAAAACACAGGGTAGGTGAGTGTTATAGAGTGAAACCTGGATGGAGGTCTCTGAAATTATCCCAACTAATTAAATTGCCCGCGCATCGTGTGGAGAGAAATTAGTGTTTTTATAAACAAATTTTTAAAAAAGTTAATCGAGATTATAATCATAACTTATCGTAAGGCACACATGTAAAAGTTATGTAAGCAAATGTAAGGAAAATATTTATTATATACGAAAATAAGATTTAAAAGTTTCTCCAAGATATAATTGTAGTTTTATTGTACTCCATCGTAGGATTAAAATATGTAACGCAAGGAATAGAGCAGTAGATACGATGTGACAACCCCCTCGGGATCCACATACTCAGGTATTGTCTCTGCCATGGGCGGCCATTCGCNCAAATTGCTCAATTGGTAAGAGGCGATCTCCTTGGGAGGGATGTAAAGGAGCCATAGGTCACGGGTTCGATTCTCCCTTGAGGCTGCGAGCCAATAAGAGGGGATTAAAAGAGCGAATGGCCGCCCATGGCAGAGACAATACCTGAGTATGTGGATCCCGAGGGGGTTGTCACAAAAAAGGCGCCTTTTTCTCAATTGGTAAGAGGCGATCTCCTTGGGAGGGATGTAAAGGAGCCATAGGTCACGGGTTCGATTCTCCCTTGAGGCTGCGAGCCCATAAGAGGGGATTAAAAGAGCGAATGGCCGCCCATAGCAGAGACAATACCTGAGTATGTGGATCCCGAGGGGGTTGTCACAAATGCAGCTCAATTGGTAAGAGGCGATCTCCTTGGGAGGGATGTAAAGGAGCCATAGGTCACGGGGTCGATTCTCCCTTGAGGCTGCGAGCCCATAAGAGGGGATTAAAAGAGCGAATGGCCGCCCATAGCAGAGACAATACCTGAGTATGTGGATCCCGAGGGGGTTGTCACAAATGCAGCTCAATTGGTAAGAGGCGATCTCCTTGGGAGGGATGTAAAGGAGCCATAGGTCACGGGGTCGATTCTCCCTTGAGGCTGCGAGCCCATAAGAGGGGATTAAAAGAGCGAATGGCCGCCCATAGCAGAGACAATACCTGAGTATGTGGATCCCGAGGGGGTTGTCACAAATGCAGCTCAATTGGTAAGAGGCGATCTCCTTGGGAGGGATGTAAAGGAGCCATAGGTCACGGGGTCGATTCTCCCTTGAGGCTGCGAGCCCATAAGAGGGGATTAAAAGAGCGAATGGCCGCCCATAGCAGAGACAATACCTGAGTATGTGGATCCCGAGGGGGTTGTCACAAATGCAGCTCAATTGGTAAGAGGCGATCTCCTTGGGAGGGATGTAAAGGAGCCATAGGTCACGGGGTCGATTCTCCCTTGAGGCTGCGAGCCCATAAGAGGGGATTAAAAGAGCGAATGGCCGCCCATAGCAGAGACAATACCTGAGTATGTGGATCCCGAGGGGGTTGTCACAAATGCAGCTCAATTGGTAAGAGGCGATCTCCTTGGGAGGGATGTAAAGGAGCCATAGGTCACGGGGTCGATTCTCCCTTGAGGCTGCGAGCCCATAAGAGGGGATTAAAAGAGCGAATGGCCGCCCATAGCAGAGACAATACCTGAGTATGTGGATCCCGAGGGGGTTGTCACAAATGCAGCTCAATTGGTAAGAGGCGATCTCCTTGGGAGGGATGTAAAGGAGCCATAGGTCACGGGGTCGATTCTCCCTTGAGGCTGCGAGCCCATAAGAGGGGATTAAAAGAGCGAATGGCCGCCCATAGCAGAGACAATACCTGAGTATGTGGATCCCGAGGGGGTTGTCACAAATGCAGCTCAATTGGTAAGAGGCGATCTCCTTGGGAGGGATGTAAAGGAGCCATAGGTCACGGGGTCGATTCTCCCTTGAGGCTGCGAGCCCATAAGAGGGGATTAAAAGAGCGAATGGCCGCCCATAGCAGAGACAATACCTGAGTATGTGGATCCCGAGGGGGTTGTCACAAATGCAGCTCAATTGGTAAGAGGCGATCTCCTTGGGAGGGATGTAAAGGAGCCATAGGTCACGGGGTCGATTCTCCCTTGAGGCTGCGAGCCCATAAGAGGGGATTAAAAGAGCGAATGGCCGCCCATAGCAGAGACAATACCTGAGTATGTGGATCCCGAGGGGGTTGTCACAAATGCAGCTCAATTGGTAAGAGGCGATCTCCTTGGGAGGGATGTAAAGGAGCCATAGGTCACGGGGTCGATTCTCCCTTGAGGCTGCGAGCCCATAAGAGGGGATTAAAAGAGCGAATGGCCGCCCATAGCAGAGACAATACCTGAGTATGTGGATCCCGAGGGGGTTGTCACAAATGCAGCTCAATTGGTAAGAGGCGATCTCCTTGGGAGGGATGTAAAGGAGCCATAGGTCACGGGGTCGATTCTCCCTTGAGGCTGCGAGCCCATAAGAGGGGATTAAAAGAGCGAATGGCCGCCCATAGCAGAGACAATACCTGAGTATGTGGATCCCGAGGGGGTTGTCACAAATGCAGCTCAATTGGTAAGAGGCGATCTCCTTGGGAGGGATGTAAAGGAGCCATAGGTCACGGGGTCGATTCTCCCTTGAGGCTGCGAGCCCATAAGAGGGGATTAAAAGAGCGAATGGCCGCCCATAGCAGAGACAATACCTGAGTATGTGGATCCCGAGGGGGTTGTCACAAATGCAGCTCAATTGGTAAGAGGCGATCTCCTTGGGAGGGATGTAAAGGAGCCATAGGTCACGGGGTCGATTCTCCCTTGAGGCTGCGAGCCCATAAGAGGGGATTAAAAGAGCGAATGGCCGCCCATGGCAGAGACAATACCTGAATATGTGGATCCCGAGGGGGTTGTCACATACGAGGACAAAAACAATTACAGATCCAGCAGGGATTTAGGAAAATGGCTGCACCAAGTACATTAGCTGCTACACAAATTAATTTTCATTAGTTTTTTCTTATACATAAATTACAGCTTATACATAAATTAATTTTCATTAGTTTTTTCTTATTTCTTCATTATTCATGTTTTCTTCTCATTAAAATTGTAGAAGCTATTTGATTGAGGTAAGCTAACGTGTCTTGATTGTAGAAATAGATTAACGAGAGCTTTAACAAAAATTTGGTATAAAGAGTGATACAACATTAAATATAAAATTATTCTCAGAATTCATAGAAACTCGAAAAAGGTACAATTCCTCCATCTCAATTTGTGTAATATTTTTCATTTCTTGAAATTTAATTAAATTATAGAAACCTTAATCAATATTTGAGAAAACTTACAACTTATAACACTTTCGTATAATTTTTGGACTATCTCTGTATTTCTTTATAGTATTGATTATCACTATGTTAATTTATAGTATAGGACGAGTTGATGCACTTATTTAGTATTATATTATTTCACAGCATAGTTCATGAATATTCAAAGAAAATAATATATTGAAATCTATGTTGCATTTTCAAGGTTAAAACTCATTGGTGTTCCAATAAAAACATGTAGCGACATCAAACATATTCTGAAATGAGTATTCAGTGCCATATAAATGTAACAAAAATATTAATGGTTAGAGAATATATTTTTACTTATTGATTAAGAATCTATTACCCCTTACTTAATGTTATATATATAATGGATGCTAAATTTGTTAAGCTTGATTTTCAATAATCATTCCAGAATAATTTTTATGATATTATTTTAAAAGATCAAGGGATAATGTTACATTGGAACAATAGAAAACATGTATAATCAATCGGAGAGAAACGATTGATTCTTTAACAATTACTTTAAGGACCAAAAGCACGATCAAGTTTCCGTGTGATAGATAACATAAATATTAAGATGCAAACGTCCTATTACTCCCTAAACAATCCTAAACTAATATTATTACATTATTTTTTGTCTATCTGGCATGAAGAGTGTATGCACTCTTTTAAAGAGCGTGAACAAACTAAAAAAATGCTATAAAATATATTTTCTTGTTTTTCTTATTAATTTAACTTTTTCTCCTTATTAATTTTCTCTTTTTCTTTCTTTCTTTTTCTTCAAAAATTCATTGTCATTTTCATTGTAACATCTCACTTTCAATGTAGTCTTTTTATCACAACTTCACCTTCCTTTTTTACTATTATTAGTTTAACTCTCTTCAACTTTAAAATCATATCTAAATATTTTATTACATTTTGAATAATTTGATAACCCACTAGATTTCAAGATGATTAGTAAGTATTATTTATTTTTTAATCCAAATTTCACTTACACTATTTCAATTTTCAGAGAGTTCTGATTCTTTCAAAATTATCATTTTTAGTTTTGAAGTTATATGAAAAAGAGATAAATTAATTGATGATACTTTCAAATTTTTGATTTTTCTTAAAAAATAATTAATTTTGTTATCAATAACACAAATTCTAGAAAATAGTATAATTTTGAAAGAAAAGAATTTGACCGAAGAAGAAGAAAAAATATGGAGAGGCTCAACTTGACGTAGGGGTGGAGTGAGGTGAGCATGGGAGGTGAAGAAGAAGAAGGAGAAAAAAGAAAGAAAATGAAGGGAGGAGTAACTTAAAAGTAAGGGTGAAAGATGAAGAATTTAAAGTGAAATTAAAATTAAAGCAACAAAATTAAAATAAGTCAAAAAGTAAGAGAGAGAAATATAGAAAAACTTAAAATTAAAAAAATTATATTTCAATTTCAATTAACATGTGTCACACAATGATTGGTGTGTGATAACCACTTGCTATTTAAAATTTGGTATTGATCGAAAAATGATGTAATAATATATTATCAAAATTGTTTAGGGGGTAATAGGATGCTCGCATAGTTAAGATGTCTTTTTAAAAATTTGAACAAGTTCAGGTGTCACTTTATTTTATTTTCTCAAATTCTTATATAAATTAATATCAAGATTATTCGTAATCCTCACCCGTAATTGAATAAAATAATAAAAGATAACTACAAAGTATTATGTATATAGAAATTTCCTTTTGCAGTAAATCAGAGCCACATAATCATTTTTGTATATTCATTTTTCTCATACTAATATATCACATTCTGGACCTAATAACATAAAAATATAACTTGAAGCTTTAATCACCCAATCAAGTCTTGTTATTCATTGAATGTCTAATCATTTGACATACAATAAGGGAGTTATATGAATAGATTGATAGTTCATCTGTTTCAAATTGTATCTTTTGTTGAATAGTTTGTGATACTCATGTCAAAGTGATTTTGGCAGAACTTATTTTGTAAATAATATTTTTAGGAGACTCACGTATAAAGCACGCATCCAGAACTAATATTTTAATAACAATCAAATATTTCTCTATCATCATCTCCCTCAATCTCAAACCCCCTATCTCTTCCTCTACCCCCACTTATTAACAATTAGTAAACTTCCCCAAACAATCAAAATCAAATGCAAATAATGTAATAGCGCTAGAAAATTATAGTTCGAATATTTTATTGCAAAGAGGATGCTACAATATAATGGCAATTGGTGTAATTTGCAAGTAGTTAGTTTGTGCTTTTTTTCTGCCAAATTATAGTCACCATTTTTTCCTAACAATCTCACTCTTCAGCCGACTTTTATTTCTATCGCTGACGACTTGAGGGGCCTTATTTCTTAAAACTTTATTAATCGGTGTAACGAAAAAGCGAAATTTCCAATACGTTTGTCGGAAGTCCACGAGCAACATTGACAAATCAAAGGCGAAGCAAACACCCGCTATGGTGAAATGTCCTGACCAGCTATGAACGTAATCAACACATTATTTCAGTAGGCTAGAACTAAGCATGATTTGAAACATTATTGAGAACGATTTTATGTATTTATTCGTAAATTCATGTGTTTCAGTTACATTTCTTATTTAGATACATATGTCTTAGGATAAAGTTCACTTTATTTGATATGTCTCAATAGCTTTTAGATTACACAGTTATTTTTTCACTAATTGCAGATTGATGATAAATTATTGCTCTCTCTAAACACTCACAAGTTTGAGGATCCTTAGATCACTCATCAGAAGGAGAATCAACTTGCTTGAGGTTTTGATACTTGTAATACCAAGCACATATTACATAGTAACCAAAGTTCACTACTCCCCCTATAACCAATATCCAGTACACATTGTCCATTCTTCCATTATTTATGTCACCTGGTAACCATCTACTTGTTCTTCTAACAACATCGATCAGAGCAGTAGCCAAGTAAAATGATATACCAACAAGCACAGAAATCATCGCGATCGCCAAGTTCTTTAAGGTTATTGGAAACTCTTGGTAGTACAATGATACTTGTCCAGGAAAATAAAGTGCCTCCGCAATACCAACGATGACTAATTGTGGCACAAGCCATAACACTGACATGGGCACAATATTGGAACTTTCATTTGATTTTGCTACATTTAGTCTCTTTGACTCGACTAAGGCTGAAACCCCCATACTCAAAAAATTGAGCACGTGTCCAATCCCAATTCGCTGGAGAGGTGTAAGCGATTTTCCAGTCAAATTCTTCCACGTAGGTAGAATAAATTTATCGAACAGGGCGAGGAATAGAGTAGTAGATAGGAGGACAAAAACGAGTACGGATCCAGATGGGATTTGGAAATTGGGTCCTATGTGGCGGTTCATTGCTAAGGCTTGAAGGATTGACAAGCTTGCTTGTACGCCAATTGTTGTGCCAAGAAAAAAACTAGTAGACCAAAGTGGTAAGATTTTAATTAAGGTTTTGAAATCTTCTATTTCTTGTACTGAACATAGCCTCCATCGATTACTTATTGAACCGTCTGATTTTACGTCACCTTCACTTATAATGGCAGCATGGTTCAAAAACCTACAATCATATATAAGACATTTCAATGCTCTACAAAAGTTAAAAGCTACACTCAAGCTGATCTGATAACATTATTATCACACAAAAGATACTCTATGAAAAGCAAGAGCACGTGTGCCCAATAATTTAGCTTATTTAAAAAAAGAAGAAAGAAATTCCAATTTTTTGTCTCATGCGACTTGTGAGTATATTATCAACAAAATTTTATAGTGGTTTTACTTGTTTGAATCAACCAACTAAATCAACTTGTCCGTTTCGTGTCACGTGCGTCTCTATCCAAATCACTAATTAACAATAAAGTATTCAATCTCAAATTGTTTAGAGATAACATGCAGCCATAAAAAGAAAAAGATGCTTGATATAATTGTCGAAAAAGTCTGTTCATAAGAAATCTTTCAACATAAAAATATGCTGAAATCTTCACATCAACTTCCACTGAAGAATTAAATCACCCCACCATCATAAAACACTCTTCATATTATTATGTGTGTTAATTTTACAAGACCCCACATTTAAAAGATAAAAAATGATATTCTCTATATGTAATCATTTAATACTTTGGAATAGTGTGTCTTATGTTAAAAATATATAGAGTATATATAAAAAAAAATTCAATCTAGTAGAGTTTAACATGACATTTGATAAATTGAAATTAAAAAGAAGAGAGTGTACACTTTTTTTTTAAAATGGACTTAAAAGAACAATAGTAGAAAACAAATTGAAACGGAGAGAGCATATGTTACCGGAAGGTCCTGGAAGGTACAACAGCTAATGCTTTAGGTACTACATTACATCCTTGGAAGAAATCCTCAGGAATCGATGGAAGTGCAACTTGTCTTTTGGTAATACTAGCAACAATAACACGAGCCAAACTGGTAAATGGACTTCCTTCTGGCTTAAACTTAATGTAAAATTTGCTTCCCAATAGGAAAATGGCTGCACCAAGTACATTAGCTGCTACACAAATGAAAAATCCAGCTTTCCAACTCACGTTATCTTCAACATACACAATAGCCGTTGATCCTACAACAGAAGCAGAATACCAAAAGAAGAAGAACCAATTGAAGAAAATCCCTTGATCCTTTGGTTTATCAGCTAGCTGATTGGCTCCAATCGTCGCAAGGGTTGATCGGATACCACCACTACCCAATGTTGCTAGAACTATGGCTGTATAGAGTAGTACGTATTGACCTTTTGATTTAGGGGTACATGAGGTTGAACCAACTTCACATGGTTTAGGCCTTAAAGAATCAACTGTAGCTGTTAAAGCTAAAAGGATTGTGCCCTACAAGTATAATGATGTCATACATTTATTGAATATGAGGAGTAATAAGTAATTCATCAAAAAAAAACAGTGGTAGTTCATTACCAATAATGAGATGATGGATGAAATCCAAATGGTAGTGAAACAACCAAGAAAAGAGTCGGCAATAATTGCAGCAATGACAGGAGTTAAGCTTCCAGCACCATTAACTAAATTTGATATTTGAGCAGCATCAATACTCCCCACATCAAATTCCTTAATCAGATACACAATAAGATTGCTTGTCCAACCCACAAATGCTAGGGCCAACCCGACCGTGGTCGCTGTTTTTGTCAAAATCGAATTATATATGCCTCAATATATATATTTACGTAACTTGTTAAATTATTATAACAAATATTTAGGCTATGTGCAACAAACAAAGTAACATAGACCGTAAAATTTGAGCTTTCGAGTTTTTTCATGTTATTAAAAATAACAATAAAAATAAATAACAAATCACAAATGCCTCATAAAAAAAGTAACATAGACGGTATAATTGAGCTTTTGAGTTTTTTCATGTTGTTAAAAATAACAATAACAATAAATAACAAATGCCTCATAAAAAAAGTAACATAGACAGTAAAAGTTGAGCTTTCGAGTTTTTTCATGTTGTTAAAAATAACAATAAAAATAAATAACAAATGCCTCATAAAAAAAGTAACATAGACTGTATAATTGAGCTTTTGAGTTTTTTCATGTTGTTAAAAATAACAATAAAAATAACTAACAAATGCCTCATAAAAAAAGTAACATGGACTGTATAATTGAGCTTTTGAATTTTTTCATGTTATTAAAAATAACAATAAAAATAAATAACAAATGCCTCATAAAAAATCGTGTAGGAATAAGATTCAGGTCTACGAAAGAGATAGGAGAAAAGAGACCTATGATAAAGGGGAAGGTGATCCATCCTCCAGTTCTTCTCGGTAATTGTGCCTCTGATGGAGCCTCCATGGTTGAAAAACACAAATTAAAGGATAAATAATTACTTCAAAATTTTGGGGGAGAACTTCTATATATATTATATCAGCTCAAAAATTTCCAAAAATTAGGATAAAGACAGCACATTGTCTTATTCATGAGAATTTAATCAAATGGGAAGAATTACAATATTGTATAAATGGGGAGAAATTACAATTAAGGGCCCTCAACTTTCTATTAAATTTTAATTTGACTAATGACTGCAAAATATTTTTGGGAAATTTCGATTGATTTAAAAGTTGGTCAAATTTATTTTAAGTTAAATTTTGATTTATGAAAGTATTTGACAAATATAAAAACACTTTAAAATAAATAAAAATGACTTTAGATAAGTTAGAAAGTGTTTGACAAGATCAAGAATGACTTAAAATAAGTTAAAAATAAAAAATAAATCTTTTCTATGTACTTTTTAATTCAATCCAAACAGATTCTTTTAGTATCATTGTTAAGTACATGTTTTAGTGACTTTTATTGCAATAGCTCATCTGTTTTAGTGATATGTCATGTTGAATATCAATTAAATGACTCTCACTCTCACAATGTACATCTGTTCATCTCAGCAGCCAAGATTATAGATCCAATAAGAGGGATCTTCTTTTTATTTCCATAGAGTAACCAAGATGACACAAAAGAGGATGAGAATGTTCATAACTTAATATTCTACTTCTTCTTTATCCTCCCCTGACGACCTACAAAATATTGATTATCTCTCTTCAGACAAGACATGTTTTCGCAATTCACAAAATCAAATTACAATTTCAATGTGCAATTATCGCACTAAAAAATGGTTCTTGGAGAAATGTTTATATTGAGTCAGAATGGGATTGGTTGGTTTCATGGATCCTTTGTCATTTGTACATGGAGCATTTCATTGGCTTACTTGTGTGGGTTCATTCAATATTTCAAATGAGGCATATACAATTATACCAATCTCAGATCAAATGTCCTCTTATCTTTACCATGATGCCTCTGTTTCTATAGTCAAATCTGTTTATAGATTTGCAGATGGTGATGTACTATATTTCTCTGCCGCCGATCGACTGATTCATTCAACACATCCAAAGGAAGATTTCAGTTATGGCGTGATTCATTCGTTAAACGTGGTGACATGATTAATATAGTCACTTTCAACGAGAGTTTGATCGATCCAAACACTCTAATTTAATATTTGGTTAGGTATGATTGAGTGATTTTTATGTTCATCACATGTAAGAAACTCTTAAATTTTGTTTTTGTGTCATTTGTGAATTGAACTTTGTTAGAAAATATATATATATATATATATATCAATTAAATGACTTGATTTACATACTTTCTCCGAAGACTCTTAATTGTCATGTTGTATTTTTATAAAAGTCAAATTGATTAATTTTTAAAGTTAAAAAATAAATTATATTAATTTGATATTTTAAACAAAAAAATTTAGATATTCAAAAGTTATACGAAAAATACTATAAATTGTAATTTTTTACATAACAATATGATAAAAAAATATATCATAAAATTTTAGTCAAAATTTTCATAATTTGACACTAGAAAATAATCATAATTATTAAAAGTGAACAGATACGATACTAAGTAATCATAATTAGTTAGACTCTCACTTTCAAAATAGATATTATTCCAATATCACCTAGCTCGACAGTCGAAGGAAAATAATATCTTTTGCTGGAGTAATACAAACTGTTGAACAGAAATTACATTTGATTAATTAAAAATTACTAACGTCTTTTCCTACTTGATCATTTCAGAAGTAATTATTGGTACCATAGATTCTTAATATCTAATGTAAATGACTACTAATCCTAATAATTTAGAAAATGACTTATTTTAGAGAAATTTTTCTCATTGACTTTAACGTCGTCATAGCAAACATGTACATCTGATATATAGACAGACATGGATTGCATATCAAAGCACTCAAACTTTAATTAACCGTATTTATGCTATTATAACTTACACACTATTCCTCCATCCACGTTTAATCGTCATAATTTCTTTTTCTAAAGTTGAACTATAAGAACTTTAACTAATATTTTATCATATATTTTTTTATTATATTGATATGTAAAAAATTCCAATTAATAGTACTTTTAGTATAGTTTTTGAATACCAAAATTTGTTGTTTATTATATGAATTAATTTAATCTAATTTAATTTGCAAATCAATCAAGTTAACTATCAAAAAACCCACATGACAATTAAAAGTTAACGGAGAGGGTACTGTTTATATTATCTGAACTCTGAAGTTAAGATATTCATATTGAAGTGTGTAAATTTGGAAAGCAAGCAAGTGTAGCAATCCAAAAACATAAATACAACATATATCTTTGTCTGAAGTTGACATTATTACAACAAGTGCAAATGTTTTTTCACTAATTGCAGATTGATGATAAATTATTGCTCTCTCTAAACACTCACAAGTCTGAGGATCCTCAGATCACTCATCAGAAGGAGAATCAACTTTGTTGAGGTGTTTATGATTGTAAAACCAAGCACATATTACATAGTAACCAAAGTTCAATATCCCCCCTACAACCAATATCCAATACACATTGTCCAATCTTCCATTATTTATATTACCTGGTAACCATGTTGTTGTCCTTCTAACAACATCAATTAGAGCAGTAGTCAAATAAAATGCTATACCAATAAGCATAGAAATCATCGCGGTCGCCATGTTCTTTAAGGTAATTGGAAACTCTTGGTAGTACAATGATACTTGTCCAGGATAATGAAATGCCTCCCCGATTCCATTAAGTACTAATTGTGGCACAAGCCATAAAACTGACATTGGCACAATATTGGAAACTTGATTTGATTTTGCTACATTTAGCCTCTTTGACTCAACTAAGGCTGAGACACCCATGCTCACAAAATTAATCACGTGTCCAACCCCAATTCTCTGGAGAGGTGTAAGTGATCTGCCACTCAAATTCCTCCATGTAGGAAAGAGAAATTTGTCGAACAGGGCGAGGAATAGAGCAGTAGATACAAGGACAAAAACTTGTATGGATCCAGCTGGGATTTGGAAACTGGGTCCTATGTGGCGGTCCATAGCTAAGGCTTGAAGGACTGAAAAACTTAATTGTACGCCAATTGTGGTGCCAAGAAAAAAACTAGATGACCAAAGTGGTAAGATTTTAATTAATGTTTTGAAATCTTCTACTTCTTGTACTGAACATAGTCTCCATCGATTACTTGTTGAACCATCTGGTTTTACATCACCTTCACTTATGATGGCGGCACGGTTCAAATACCTGAAGTGGTTATATTATCAACAAAATAAATATAGTGATTTTACTTGTTTGAACCAGATAAATCAACTTGCCTATGACGTGTGATAGTACGTCTCGTCTCAAATGAATAAACAAATCTCCATAATTAGTGCTAGATAACATCGATCCATAAAAACAAAAAATTAAAGTGCTTCATATCATTGTCGAAACAGATTAATTATTTATAAAAAAAAAATCTTTCAACATAAAGATATGCTGATATATTCACATGCACTTCCACTGCAAAATCTAATCATATAATCCCCTCATTTCTTTTGTGTTACTTTGACGAGACAACTTTTTAAAGTTGAAAGAAACTTTTACAATTATGTCCTTGTATGTTATTATATTTACTCCCTTCATTTTAATTTGTTTGTATAGTTTTGATTTGATATATAGTTTAACAAAGAAAAAAAAGATTTTTGAGTCTTATCATCTTAAACTAAAGATATATAGAATGTATCAGCTAAACAATCTTTTCGAAACAGACTAATAAACGAATGAAGTATGTATTACCTGAAGGTTTTGGAAGGTACAACAGGTAATGATTTGGGTGCAACGTTACATCCCTGGAAGAAGTCCTCAGCAGCCGATGGGAGTGCAACTTGTCTTTTGGTAATACTAGCAACAATAACACGAACCAAACTGGTGAATGGACTCCCTTCTGGCTTAAATTTAGTGTAAAATCTACTTCCCAATAGGAAAATGACTAAAGCAACAATATTGAAGGCTACACAAATGAAAAATCCAGCTTTCCAGCTCACGTTATCTTCAACATACACAATAGCTGTGGATGCTACTACTGAAGCAGAATACCAGAAGAAGAAGAACCAATTGAAGAAAATCCCTTGATCCTTTGGTTTATCAGCTAGCTGATCGGCTCCGATCGTCGAAAGGGTTGAACGGGTACCACCACTACCCAGAGTAGCCAGAACTATAGCTGCATAGAGTACTACATATTGAACTTTTGGTTTAGAGGTGCATGAGGTTGAACCAAGTTCACACGGCCGTTTAGGCCTCAAAGAATCAACTGTAGCTGTTAAAGCTAAAAGGATTGTGCCCTACAAGTATAATGATGTCATACATTTATTGAATATGATGAGTAATAAGTAATTCATAAAAAAAAAACAGTGGTATTTCATTACCAATAATGAGATGATGGATGAAATCCAAATGGTAGAGAAACAACCAAGAAAAGAGTCAGCAATAATTGCAGCAACAACAGGAATTAAGCTTCCAGCACCATTAACTAAATTTGATATTTGAGCAGCATCAATACTCTCCACATTAAATTCCTTAATCAGATACACAATAAGATTGCTTGTCCAACCCCCAAATGCTAAGGTCAACCCTACTGAGCTCGCTGTTTTTGTCAAAATCCAGTTACACGTCAATATATATACACGTAACTTGTTATTATAACACGTTAAATTACGATAACAAATATTTAGGCTATATACAACAAATAAAGTAACATGGATAAAAATTTTTCATCCATGTTAAAATTTTGAACGATAAAAATAAATAACGAGTGTCTAATCGAAATAGAAAAAAGAGAGGTGAGACCTATGATAAAGGGGAAGGTTATCCACCCTCCGGATCTTCTTGGTAATTGTGCCTCCATGGTTGAAAAACACTCAAAGTATAATAATTACTTCAAACTTTTGGGAGAGCACTTAATTATATATATTATCAGCTCAAGAAATATCTGTAAGTATGGGCCTTCTAGTGGAAAGATAAGTTTCATTAAAAGAAAACCCAACAATTAGCACTAAGAAATAAAGTATGGTCCCATATTGTAGTTTTGCTTTTATTCATGGCGTTTAGTTGACTTTGATGAAATTATATATACCTGCTCAGCTCGAAGGAAAATAATATCTTTTGCTGGCGTAGTCCAAACTGTTGAACACACAAAACACATTTTATTAATTAAAAATTACTAATGTTTTTCCCACTCAACCATTTCAGATGTAATTATTGGTATTCTTAATGTATATATATATTAAGAATGTTATACAATGAAAAATGATAAAGAAATCTAAATATTAAACAAAATAAATTAAAAGATATAAATAGAAGAGAGCATAGAGAGTTATACATTTTTTCAACTATTTTGAGTGTGTACAATCTTGTGTCAAATGTTACTATTTATAGATGGAATCGAAGAACACAAAAGTTATCATGATACATTTATATGACTTTAACTCATATGAGATCCTAAATGAGAGATAGGAATAAAAATCATAATGAAAATTTTTGGTGAAAGTTATTATATTTACGTATAGGAGAGTTAGTGTAACATTAATACAAATATTTATACAAAAAAAAACTATATATAATAATATATATCCAATTTTTTTTATATATATTTACATAAAGGAGAGTTAGTGGAATATACAAATATTTATAGATATAAAAAACTATATATAATATAGATCCAATTTTTTCCTTTTTGGAGGACAAACACAATCATAAATATTTTCAATTGGAATACAAAAAGAACAAAAAATTCATAATTTACTCCACCATGAAATCAATACAAAGATATTTCATAGACATTATGGTGGTTGATTCATGACTAATGTGATGAGTTACTATTTAATATCGAATTTATTAAATAGTTAATCATTTTAATTTGATATAGAAGTAAAACGGTCATCTATCTTTTGTCTAACATTCTTTCTACTTTTAAGCGTATGATACTCTTACGAAGCAAATATAAACTTTCACAGACATTATAAAAAATTCTTCAATTATTAAAATAATAAATTCAAGTTCCTAACAGTAACGAAGGTAAACACTAAATATCTATTTAGCAAATAAAGAAGTCATATCCAATACTTATCATGAAAAATAGAAGCAACAAAGTAATTCAACTGCCTGCAAAAACATCATATACTTATCCTTGAAATTAAAAATCTACCTCATAAATGGTGACAACAAAATTTTAATAGTTTATTTTCATGTGAAAGATCAAATTCTTAGACAACAATTAAAGAATTGAACATGATTTATATGATAAATAAAAAATTAAAACATTAGACGGAATACTAAATACTAAAGAACATACCATAAGAACTTTATGTAAAAAAGAACAGGAAGATGAGAGTCTTACATTGTCTAAACCAAATTCAACTACACAATGTTGTCGGTAAAAGAAAACCTAAAGAGAAAATATACAAATTAGGGATGAAGAATAAATTTTTGGGGATTGTAATATATAACAGTTTCTTTTAATACTTTTCATTTGAAATGTTTGAACTTCCACCTAGCAAATTAATGTAACCTATTTCATTCATTTGAATGACTTTTTATCTTCCATTATATCTTAATTACAATAATTTAAAATGAATACTTAACATTGATTATTTAATTAGTTATCAAAATATATTTTTATATTTTATACATAAAAAAAATATTTTAAAATATTTAAGTGAAGGACAAAATGGTAATTCAACTTTAAAATTTGGAGCTTCACACTTATAATAATATATAATAATAAATAAATAATAAATATAAGTTTCGATCTAATATTTATATTCACATCAGAATTACTAACATTTTTATTATAGATTAATGTAAAAAGCACAACTTTGTAAACCAAAATTTTGGTTTAAACTTTTTCCAAGAACCTTTTTAGGTGGAACTACACGTCTTTGCACCAACTTTTAAAGTAAATTACACTTACTAATCCTTTTATTTTTTGAGAACGGATTATTTGATTTAATATGTCTGATAACTATTAGATTACATGATATTTCTTATCTTTAATATTTGTTCAGAATACCAATACTGATTAAATAACTCAATTTGTATTTAATAAATAATGATAATTAGAGATTGAGTCCAAAATATATCACCTAACAAAATATTGCATATACCAAATCGCGATTAAAAAATATTAGAGATTAGGTGAGGTTGAAGTGGGCTATATGATGAATGATAGATAATAGTTCTAGTTGTATTAAATTTCCAAATTAATTATCTTCCAAGCATCTTGGTCAATTTACTCTCCTCGTCTCAGTTAACAAATCCTTATGATGGAAATAAACAGACTGCTTGCTGTGCAGTATTCCTTTTCATCCGCACTCTATATGCAATGATCTCTTGCCTTACGTAAATCTTTGCAGAAATTATTCGATCAAGACCATTATTCATACAGTAAGTTTCTGGTCAAGGACTAAGCAGTTGCTCACAGTATATACAGCAATTCATCAAGTCTTTTTTCTATGCAACGAAATGGCAGAGGCAGGATTTCCATCGAGGTGGTTCAAAAAGATTAGTAGACACGATATAATGCAACCTTGGAAAGGATATTTTAGCTGCCTGAATACTCTACATACTGAAAATATTGATGTTCGCTCTGTTCATCCTCTATTCAAACATCATAATGAACTCAAAAAACTTGAAGACTGCAGGGTGGCTGTTGTCATCTCCTTCTAGATATTAATGGTTTTGTTAAAGTAATTCTGACTTTTTAATGAGTTGCAATGTGTTTTAACCGAAGACGAGAGGCAACTAGTATGTTATTAGACTTCAACTAGCATTAGTATAAAGTTGTTGCTTAATGGAATAAGTTGAAAGTACAGCTGAAGGGGAAAATAAACATCACCTTTAAGCCTAATGGTGAATGGTTTCTTTCCAAACAACCCGAGCACAATAAAGGTTCCAAAAAGTAGCAAATTGAGCGATTGACGCCACATTCATGAACTGAATGTCTTCCTCCCATTATAATACTTCAATTTTGTGCCTGCCAACAATAGCACAATAGGTTTATGGCCATAATAATTCAAACCCAATATCCATAAATGAAAGAAAAAAGAGGCAATTTTGTGAGTTTACCAGTTTTATTGACTTCAACAACACAATCATCACAAACTTTTTCAAGAAGACGGAGAAAACATGTGGACGAAGAGCAGGCCAAGTAGAATCATCAAGTATATCCTCAATAATAATCGATTTGGATGAAAGGGTCGCTAGTAAAAGACGCAGTTTCAAGTTTTGAATTCCCTTCAGCTTCATGTAAGATACTTTCCCCATCTCTTCAGGACTGAAACAGAGCCGGGAAGAATTTTAGGTTTGGCACTGAACATGTTCAATTTAGGTTACAAACCAATAACCCATACCTTAAATTAAAAATATTAACTATAATCTTTCTAGTGACTTAACTCTCCATATTGACACACACTCAAATAGTAGTAGTACATAACTTCATCAACTTAACTCTCAATATTGAAAGGGAAGGCTCAAAATGGCCTTAACAAGTTCTCTTCCACAATTAAGTGCTTTTGAAAATGAGGCAACACTTCTATTACTAATGCATCAGAACAAGAGATTTGTTGATGTGAGGGACAATTTTTCTCTATTAAGCGGTTATGGATTTTCTTCTAGGATTGTTGATCATACTCAGAGTAAGAACTCTCAACTCTGTCATGTCAAATTGAAAATCGTGTTCAAAGTGGACATGATTTGATATGGCTGAAATACTCCAAAATGAAATTCTTCTCTGCCATAAATTTCTAGAAAAGTAATAAGGCTATGTACGTTTACCGGCATGGCCAAGGTTTGAAATCAACGTGTTGTGTAGTTTATCTATCTCTAGCTTTCATTGGTTTGCAAAAGTAGTATGGATTCTTACAGATTATAGCGTCTCGAGAGAGTTGAGAATCCTACTTTTATCTCTATTGCTAATATTTTCGATGATCATAACGCAACATGTATTGACCCATTTGAAGGTGTTGTAAGACAAATATCAAGTGATTTTATTTGATTCATTTGTGTTACTTAAACCTTCTGTAAGACATCATTTCTAAAGAGTAAAATAAAAAACAAATATACTATGACATTAGGAAAAACAATCAGCATATGAAGAGAAGTCCACCAAATGATTTGCAATCAGAGTAGACAAATATGAAACAAAAAGGGGAACCTCCTCAACTTCGAGCCTTTGCCTTGGTAAATTGTTTGTCTGAATTAGTGCCACGAGTTTAAACATTTTCTTAAGAAAATGTATGAAGGACAAAGCAGAAAAGCTAATCCTCAATCCTAGTCAAAACCAACAGAAGTGTGGCAAAGTGCCCAACTTGACTTTAGGTCCCCACAACATTCAATCACTAATGGAGACACTAGTTGTGGAGGAAAAATGCAACTTTGCACCAATGTTACAATACGGTAAGCAAGGATAAGTACAAATACTATATCAATCTGTAAGTATAGTTCAAATCTTTACCTATCAGATCCTGAAGCAGTTCTAAAAATTATCCACTCCACAAAAATGTTATTCATACAAAAGAAATCAATGACTATGTTTATACCTATATTACTAGTTACGGATAAGTACATGTTATGGAAGTGGTAGGCGGGGATTAATCTGGTAAAAGCACTGTGAGGCATTTGTTGAAGTTGCTAATGCAGATGTTGATGAAGTGATAGAAGTAGTAGATGGAATGAAGAATCCTGATGATGCTGCCGTGCAGAACATTGTCAATGGGCTGTTTGTATCAACCTGACTAGGCATTTGCAATGCCCAATTTGGAGGTCCTTGTGATGAACCTGTGTCCTTTCTCTTGTCATATGCTCTTCCCTGCCAAATGATTGTTAGTTAAATTAACAGAGAGAGGGTTTTGGAAGGTTACACTAAGGATGCATTCAATTAAGAAGAGGCACAAAAGGGCATAACAAAGACATTGACTTTTAGACAACTGTTTGCAGTGAAAAACTGGCTGTGACCACACATGAGAATATGCACAAGAAGTATAACATAGCTCATTATTATCCAAATGATTGACCAAGTACAAAGAAATTTTGTTAAGTTAAAGATAAATCTTATCATGGGGTGTACGATCCCACATAAATATTATCATTTGTCATGGGGCATACTATCACTGATTATCAGCCCCAAAAAACACAAGAAGTAAAAAGGTAAAATGTTTCATACAAGACAAATAATTTCAGTACTTCAGAGAAATTGGGCTTCGGGGATGGAGATAGTTATTTTGGCAACTGAAGACAATGCAAAGAACTAGAAGGAAAAAGGTAAAACATTTCATACAACACAAATGGTCCCAGCACTTGAGGGAAATTGGGGTAAGGGGGCATGAATATGGCTATTTTGGCAACTGAATACATGCTAATTTGACGATAAGTGAGAAAAAGAAGACTAAACAGAGATAAATTGGAGTTTCATCACTGTATTTGGCCCCAAATTTCTGACTGATGGTAGAGTTAGTATTTTACCTCGTAGCTGGAAGAGAAATTAGAATAGATTCCAGTCCACAATTGAGCTTGTTGGGACGACATTGGTAGTCCCTTGAGATGTGAACTTCCAACTATTACTGAACCAGGTTTATCCATCTATAGTTAAAGAGCACAAATAGATTATTACAATCTACAAAAACGAAAGATTAACGATGCTCATGAACATGTTTTATCACAATTATGTATGAATGGGAAAAGCTATCTAAATTAACAAAAAGGAGATTATATTACTACCAATAACTAATACTCATGAATTACTGCAATAGATTCTCTTGCATATTATCTATGAAAGAAGTAACAATAGAAGACTATAACATAAAAAGAGCATTTTAATCCAATTGATTTTGCAAGAACAGAAGCATCTAAGCTACTCTGCTAATACCTTAGGTTTTGTTGCGTCTTGCATATCGTAAGGATGATAGCGAGAACCTTCCAACCTGTCATTTTCCTTTGAAGAAGTGGTCGATATCCCCAAGTTCAGATCAAGATCATGTTGGTTACCTGCATCATAGGCATCACAAATGAGATAGATCCACATATAGATAATACTGTTGCATGGTATCTATATTAGTTTGGAAATGACTAAGAACTTTTGAGCAAACCTTCACTCTGTGGTAAAGACATTGTTTCCCCTTCATAGCTACTTGGCTCAAAGTTGGTAACGGCTTCCCTTCCGCTAGTTTTAATTGCCGCCTTATCGTAGGCCCTGATTTGCAAAAAAATAAAGGAGATACCGGTTGGATGACACATAATTAAAGTTGAAAATTTAGGATAAATGTTCATCATCAGAGAGAGGGTAATTCATTATCATTAGGACCTTGCAGCTTCTACTTCGCTGTCGAACAGCCCAAGATATATATACCTGCAATATAAGCAGTGCAATCCCCACTATGAATACTGTAGTACCAATGATTTCTTCTTCAAATACGCAATTTAAACATATGTATGTCCCATTTTTGACCAATTACTATAATAAGATGTAATCTACTTCTTCGAGAATTTCAATGAGTGAGTGAGTTCCTTACTTTTTCCCGAGGAACTGTCCCATCCGAGCCTCCCATCTGCCACATTTATGTAGCGTCACTCCTCTGAATTTGGAGCTCCCTCTTGAGAAACCAGTGCTATGGCGTCGCAGCAAGTGCACAAATTCTTCTTTACCAAGGTTTTTCATCTGCGCAAATCAAAAAAAGGTGTCCACCAAATAGTTCAGAATACTTGTATATGATTCATATTATTGATGCCAATTAAAACAGAAGCAATTATAAACCCAGAGAAGCGCTCAACAGTGACCTTAACATATTTGCGCATATTAAATCTTCGCATTTCTAACCTGTTGCATATCCTCCTCGTAATCACTTAAGCTAAAGTTGATATCAGCATCAACACCCCTAAACTTAATTGCAGCTCTGTCATAAGCTCTGTACAACGGAGAAGAAAACAAATACAATCAAATTTGGGAAATAGCATAAATTTGAAAATTCTGATAACGCGTATATTTGAGAACTCATATGACTTTTATTTTACCTTGCTGCTGTGTGAGCAGTATCAAAACCACCTAATATAAAGCAACAAAAAAAGACCAATCAAAAATTAGCAAAAAGTATAGGCACAGCTTTAGCACCAAAATCCACAAAAACAACGAAATTAACCAAACTGTATAGTTAAAATAGCAATATCCATACCCAAATATACTTGTTTCCCACAGTCCCTGCATCCAATTGTAGTTATATTAATAAAATTGACAATTTATCATTTGCCAATTCATCATGATCCTATCAAAAAAAAAATCAGTTAGAAAACTAACCATATATGTGATTCCCATCTACCAGTTCTCCGGTAGAAAGTGACACCTCTGTACTGTGAACTTCTTGACCTTGGCCCTCTCCTACTCTTCTTCACCTGTTGTTTCGGTTGCTCCGGTTGTTGCTGTTGTATTATCCGCACATCTCCAAAACCGATAGAAGTACCGGATCGAGCGGAGGAGAGAATGACCCGATCGGTTTGTTTCCGGTTCAACTCACCATCATCAACGGGAAACAGCTGCCTAGTCACGAATTGAGAATGAGTAACTCTCTGATTCTGACCGTATCCTTCCTCATCATCGTTGTTGCTGCTCCTACTAGTTTCAGCTCCTTCCACTTTGAGGATTCCAAAATTGAAAGCGAACAACTCACCGGCGCACGAATCTTCGTCACGGGCACTGGTTGTAGCTTCCGCATTTCGTAAGGATGAATTGGACATGGCTGATTCATCAAGTAGAGAAACTTGTGGAAGGTCATTATTGTAGATTACGCTTACATTGAGATCCAACATTATTCTGTTGAGTAACTATAATATCTGTAATTACCACTCGGGAGTTAACCAAAATGATTGTAAGCGTCAATGGAAGAAGAATAAATCGTTGCGTAGTGAATGGAGATGAATTTCATTTAGTTATAGTACTCCATAGATAGGGTAGGCAGTAGGGGGTAGGGGTTGGGGAAGAAGAAAGATGGGACGTGTGAGGCAACTTATGTGGGTTGTGTGATTTGTGAAGCTACTTTTGGTTCCTCTTATTTTGGGAAACACTATGGTTTTATATGGAAAAATTTACAAGAAAATTACTCTAATTTCTTTTACCAAAAACAGAACGTCGGGCCCGCCTTTTCATTTTGTTGTCTAATCTGCCTGTATATTTATGTTTATTTATTTAATTTTTAATTTGAGATCTGCTGATTTGAATCCACGCTGGCAATTAGGAAAAGATTATTTTATTCACCTACATTATTTATATCTCTTTTAGGAAATTGAAAATCAAGCAAGCACCTTTTATGCAAATTAAGAAGTATTGGGTGCTCCATTATTACTATTAATTTTTATGTAGTATTCTTAATGGGGTCTTTATTCTTGTAAATGGCTAACGAATAATGGATTCCTAGATGGGTCCGAATGAATAGTTCCCTTGAGGATTGAATTTGTCCACTTAGTTATCAGTTAACTTAGCATAATGGTTTCAAAAATATATTTTTTACAACTACGTACACGTAAGACTAATATTAATATAGAGAGGATATGGACCAAAAAATAAAATTTCTTATTTTATTAAAAATCTCATTGTAGACATTTTAAAACAGAATAGGGAAGTATTTGATATATTTTAAATTTAACATCATATATTTGTATGTAAAAATTGAAATTTAAAACTCAAAGTAAACTAAGATAAATAAGTTTGAAATTAAGTATACTAATTAACTAATGTATGATGTAGGAGGTTTGCATGGGCCGTGTGCATTTTATTTCAAGTGGACCTTATTTTACAAAGGACTGCGGGTGCATTATGGACGATGAAAATATTTTGGTAAAAAATTATATTTTTAAATTTTACATATAGAAATTTCAAAAAAAACGAGTTTCTCATTTTCATTTGGCCACAAGTATTTTCAAATATTAGTTGTTATTTCTTTATAAACATATTTTGTAACCATCCTAAGTTTTCAAATATTAGGGGGAAAAAAGTATTCGGGGATTTTATAAAAATTTAAAATTATCCAATATTTATAATTTATAAAAACACTCTTCATTTATAGTTTTGGACTGAAATTCGATCCTATTTTGTACAAAATTTATATATTCATATACATATTTTATTTAGCTTACTCCCGCAATGTCACTTCTAATTACAAGTAATAGCAATTTTTCGTATAGAAAATCTATGATATTTCCCTTTTGTTTTTTCATATTCCTACTAATTGTTTCATTATTATAATTTTACACGGAATATGTTCATTATAAAATGATAATACAAGCTTATGAATATTTTTTAATAATTTTTAAAATTTATAAATATAAATCAATTGCTTTCTAAGGACAATTTTTTCCTCCAAAATATATATAGTCAAACATATGGTAAAACTTCACACAAAAATAACTTGTCGTAAATATTGAAAATTTTATAACCAAACGCTAAACAATTAGCAATACCCTCCAACAAACCTCACCCCTCCCTCCCAATTTCATAGCCTCGTCCTAACCACCCCTACACCTAGCCTTCCATGCCAAACTCATAGACTAGATTATATATAAATACTTTTAAAATATTATTGTAGTCATTAAAAATTTATTAAATCTAAATTTATAAAGTTATTCGTATTATATTAGATATAATGAATAATTAGTCCAAATAAATATTATGAATTAATATAATTAATTTAGTTATTTAAATTCAGATAAATATGCCGCTCCATAAAGTCCATATGATATTTCACTTAAATCTGATTGGTCGAAGGGAGTCCTGTTCCAATCGAAACTTCTCTATTCTAAAACTATAAATAGGGGTCTCATAATTCAGAAAAAGAGGACCGAGAATTTTAACAAGAAGCTAGAGAAAGCTCGTGGATCAAAAACTGCAGATTTCTCTACAAGTTCAAGAATTCAAGTTTCAGGAACGATAAAGATCAAGAATGATCAAAGATCAAAGCTGCCGGATTCAAGATCAAGCTCGAAGCCCTTGGATTCAACTAGAAGTCAAGATCAAGATAACGTTCAACATAAAGTTCAAGTTCAAGTCCAAGATCAAGATAGAAATTAAGATTCAAGATCAAGCTTTAAAACCCTTGAATTTATATTTGAAAAGGCGAATTCAGAGGAATCATAGAGATTGTAACACTTACATTTGAAATAATAAATCGATTGTTGCTATAATTTTCCGTTCCTTATTATTATTTTCTCAACGCGAATTTTATTATGTACAATTATATTTACTTATTTAACAAATGACAGAAATATATATGAATAAATATGAATTTAAGAAATTTCTCATAAATTTTTTTTTCATTCGAACCGAATGCACGTTTTCATTTCTAATTGAAAAGATGAATAATTCTATCACTACATCATCATTTTTAATTAAAAAAATAAATAATTTTATAACTACATTACAAACTCATAATGATAAATCTAATGGGTATGACCGTTCATTAAGCACATGAGTCATATTCCACACCTTTATGAAAATAAAATAGTTAATAGTATGTCCTAGGACCAGAAGCTACCACGTTTCTCGACATTGAAAGTACATAAACATATGTGGCCCCTTCTCATTTTTTTAGTGCCCTCCCATATCTTACATCAATAACTTTAATTATAAACAATTTCATTCGTCCATTCATTTTTAACTGTTCAAGTTAAATATATTTAATTAATTTTAAATATTTAAATATTATATAATTAATAAAACCGATTTAAGTTATATTTTTCTTCTATTAACTTGATGATTTTTTAATATTAATTAAAGTTAATGTAAATTGACTCTCGAAAAAGAAAATTATAAGAAACATTTTGGATAGAAGAAAAAATTATTTTTTATAAAAAATATATATATTTATTTTACTTTTGAAAA
This sequence comes from Solanum pennellii, assembly GCF_001406875.1. NCBI lineage: Eukaryota > Viridiplantae > Streptophyta > Magnoliopsida > Solanales > Solanaceae > Solanum > Solanum pennellii. The sequence continues at coordinate 57,754,430 of NC_028642.1, forward strand.
TGGTAAAACAAAAATCAATTCCACGTACGTTTTGGAATTAACGTTGACTAAGACATTATTGTTGTATTCACCTTTTCTCTCCTTCAATTTTCAACAATTTTTATTATGAATTGGTGGAACCTACACTTTGTTTTTCTTTACCTCCTATTTCTCTTTCTTGTTTTGCTCTTTCCTCTTTTTTCTCATTTTCTTTTTTCTTTCTTTAATTAATTTTTAAACCAATTTATTTATGAAACCCTTTAATTAACCTTTCGTATATTTGAAAATAATTTTTTTACTTATTTGTTTTGATTAATTTTTTTTAAAAATAACTTATTTTATCATTAAATAAAAAAAAGCATGAGCATACAAAAGCTCATGTCAATTCTTTAAATAGTCACTTCTGTCATAAAAATTGACCACTAAAACTATTTATATTTCTTTTCTCTCATTTTTTATTTATTGTTCTTTTGAAAATTTTCACCTTCATATTTCGTATCATTTAAACTTTTATTTTTAAAATTTGTCTAAAAGTTATTTTTTAATTTTATTTAAAAATTGATGTTTGATCCTGAAAATTTGAAATATAACTTTCAAAATTGAAGGTATATTTTGAATTTGAAAAAGTATGTTAGTATAATCTTTTTTTAAACTAATTTTTCCCTTTTGATATTATTTAAAACATGAATATTATTTCTATTTTTTTTATGAAAATAAAAAATAATTTTATTTTCAACTCTTGCTCCATGTATTTCAAATACGATAAAAAAAAATATTTAAATTCTATGTTCAAATGCCAAATAATTTTTAATATTTAATTTAATAACAAGTGTTTCACTATTCTTTACAAATTTTTTTATATAAATTTAATGATGTTGCATTAGGAAAAAATTTACTAAATTAGTCGTATTTACCATTTAAAATTATGTTAATTTTTAATATCTTATGTAGTTATGATAAGAATATTATTTCATAAAAAATAGTTTTTGTTAAAATAAAATAAATAAAATATATTTTCATCTATACGAATAAATTTTGGATAGTAATTGCATGTAGGTTTAAGATAACATAAAATTTGAAAAAAGAAGGGAAAGATTAGAGAAGTGCAGGAAAGAAAAATTAATGGCAAAGAAGAAAAACCAAAAATGGATCCACAAATTAGAATATATCTATAATAAAATAATGCCTCATACAACTAATACTAATCGTACCTCATACATAATAAAAATTTTCTTCAATTTTAGATGCCTTCTCTATTTCAATTATGAAAAGGGGAAACAAAACAAGGTGGAGGAAAATAGATTCGTATATCACGGAGGAGAAATTAAATAAAACTTTATTAAATTAATGAAAAATATGATATCTCAAATAATATTTGACCTTCACAAAAAGAATGTGACACAATTTCAACGTGGTACTTATTGTTTGGCTCTACTTTTTTCTTTTCTTGTTGTAGTAAATTGGTTGAAAGATGCTGTTTTTGGAATCGTTTCTTCTAGTTATATTGGTTGAAAAGGAGCAACAATTATTTAGTAATATCAATAATATCTATTACAAAGCTTACATATATAATTGAACCTTTTAAAAAATATTCTCCTAAAATAATATGTGCCATGAAAACTCAAATACCATATCTCTTTCAATTTGAACATTTATCTTGATTTTAAAAATAAGAGAAAAAAAGTCTTAAGTTCAAGTAATTGATATAAGGTATTAATTATCAATAGTATCATGAATGATAAATATAGAGTTTAACAACAAATATTAAAGAAGATCACAACATATATACATATATTAAAGACTTTTTTACAATATTCAAAGTTCGAACTTAAAATATCTTATTAAGATTAATCACATTCTATCGCACACATGTTGGTATGTACGCATTATCACACATGCATATGTTTATTGTCTTTTGCCTAACCTCCTCCAAAAGAAAATACAAAATAGTAAATATGTGGGGCTAAGAGTTCACATCAATTTATTGAATGAGAAATACAGCACATCATAATTTTATTTTTGTGACATTTCCTTTTATAATACTCTTTTTTAAACTTTCACATCTTTTATTTGACTTTGCTTTTCCTAAAAAAAATCTTGCAAGTTGTACCCACTATGTAGGTATTCAACTGGTCCTAGCTCCCTAAGGACCTATACTCATTTAGTCTACATTCCCACAAGTTTCACAACAGCACGGTGCAGGATTGGTGAGCAGATTCCAACACGTGAGCATGAGTTTATTTTAAGCATTTAAATTATTAAATTATAATAGTTTGTTATGTTAAATATATTTAAAATATGTTATTTAAATACTTTATTTGTATATATGATATATATATATATTGTTTTTGATGAAGGATATCTAATTGAATATTCTGACAATCATGTAAGCTATAATATTGCTCCTATTAAGTGACTCTTCTATTAGTTTTACTCCTACCCTATCCTATTTAGCCCCGCTTTGCGATGCTCCATCCAATTTCATTCTTGTGTTTCTGTTACTCTATAAAAACTGTTTCTGTTAATTTATTCCTTTTAACGTTATTTTCAACTTAAATTTTTTAATTCTCAAAAAAATAAAATGTATCACATCAATTAAGACATGGGGAATAATTTATTCCCCAAATTCTAAATTTGAGCTATTTTTCACTTTGGAGCTGGTAGGAAAATAATGATAAATGATGCAATAATTTAATTTGCCCTACCATCTATATCCCCGTTAAATGTTTTGACGATAGTAGCTCTAACTCGGCCTATGCTATCGTGCCACGTTTATCCTTTTTCTCTTTCATGCCTATTTTGTTCAAAATTTGCTCATCTTATAATTTAATATTGTTGGGTTTTAGCAAGTGTGAATGGGAAAAGAAAAGAGAGAATATGAAAAGTGAGGGAACTACTTTGGAGGGAAAATGAAAAGTCATTTGCAAAGTGCAAATGAAAAGTCATTTCTTATAAATTTGCAGGTAACGGTAACATTCCGAAAAGTCGTTACTTTCCAAAAAGAGTTATTTTCCTAACAGACACAATTTTTTGAAAAGTTGTTATTTTTTCCAAAAGACACAACTTTCTGGATAAAATGGGTCTGAACAGATTTCACTGAACAGACATGTTCCTTGCTGAAAATGGCTATAAAAGGAAGTCAATTTTTGATTTTTTAATCACTGAGAAATTTTTTTCTTTCTCTGCGTTTATTTTTCTCTCAAATAAAATCAAATTGTCGATCGACTGAGTCTGTGTGACTTGTTGCTGTTCTTAAGTTCGTTGAAGTTAAAGAAGTTTGAGGTACCGCTATTTCTTTAACAGGTTTAATCCGTTTTATCTTGGGAGAAATTAATCCATAACCTTGGGTATAGTGAGGGGATTAAATTTCTTAAGAACACACAGTAGTTTCTGTGGACTCGGATTAATTCTTGTATTTTATATTTTTTTTTTCTGCTTCATCTTATTTCTGTTTCTATTTATTAACCTTATAAATACAGGTTATTGTAAGAATAACAAATATTTCCTTTTGCAATGTATTTTATGAACAAAGGAGATGACTTATGATATAGCTATTGAAGCTATTGCTCATCCTATACTTTTGCCTATCTTATGTGCACATAGAACCTGGCCCCTCTCAAATACATAGGATAGCTATGAATGAGAAATGATTTTTAGAGGTTTTTTTTGTTAGGAAATATTTCTCAAAATAATATTTTTTGGAGGGCAGCACATAGTATGCTTGGCTAATTTATTTTTAAAAATATTGTATTAATACCAAAACAACTATGTTTGTATTTAATCAAGGTTTTAAAATATTTCTTCGGAAAAAAGCTAAAAGAAATCATCTTTTCAAAAAAAGATTTTGCTAATATCCAAAAGCTTCATTGAATTTCATTTTCTTTCCTAAAATTCTGATCAAATACCTCAAACTCTTTAAAATAAACATTAATAACTTTCATAAATTTAGCCATATATTTTTAATTTTATCCAACAGTTAGGCCAATAATATTTAATATAAATTTACTTTATATATACTAATAAATACATATAGCTTATCACCATACAACCTAATTAATGTTACTATATATATAGCGTTAATGTATCTTTTATTTGAGTGTACCACAACATAGCACATAGTAATATATAGTATTGGGTAACCTACTATGTAACAATTAATAAGGTACCTAACTTCTTTATTTTCCCTGTACCAGACTGCTGTCTCATTATCATAATACATGAATTAATTATAAATAGGCGTTCCCCACAAGAAAAGCAACGATCTTCCGTAAAAAAAAAGTTATAAGATGAAAATCTATTATGTGTCCCTAGGAAATCCCTGTGTGACCCAATATTCTTTTGTCTTCTCGTAACTATGCTAGGTTAAAGTAATAATAATTATAATATATGATGATGATGATACAGCAAGATAATCTTGAATGACAATAAGAATAACATTATAATAGTAAAAGTGATCGTATATATTAATCATTCAGATAGTTATGAAAAATTTTCTAAAAATATTGCATGAAGAAATGGCTAATGACACTAATTAACAAGTTTATCGGAGATGAAAGCAGTATACACTATAAAAAAATCTATATGTAACATCATGGCGAGTGAGAACTGTTGGGTATGTAGCAAAAATTGATGGGAAATAGAGAGGGAAGGAGAGGAATTTGAAGAGTTGGGAACTTGAAAAGTCCTCTTATGCTTTAATGAAAAGGCATTTGTCCCTCATCGGTGATGGAAAGGAAAATAGGAGAGTTTAAATACATAAACACTCCTATTAATTGTTAAAAGGGTTGAAAAGAGGGACCCCCTCGCGCCGTAGTCATCGCTTGCTTCGGCTTCCTTCTAAACACATTTTTCTTCAAGTACTTTCCTGCTGTGGATTGATTCGCTGACAGTAGAGTTTTTGGTATCTACACTAAACTGATTAAGATTATTTTATCCTGCGATCTTCTTCCAAACTAAAAGATCATTTCAGATTCTGGTTTGTTTTTACAGATTTAAGTATTTTGTGAAACAAAAATAATTCTGTTCATCTTGCTTACTGATTCTATAAATTTCAGTTACTTCGTGTTTCTGAACAATTTATTACAATTAGTAATTTCTGCTTTTGATAACACAGATTGGATAACAATTAATAATCTTAAGGAAATTACATTTTTTTTAAAAAATTTGTGTTTCTGGTGGAGACAAAAATCTTTGTGATTTTATACTCCTTTAAGTCTGCATTTATTGTTTATTGCTTACTTCGATTGTATCAATTTTTGTTTATCAGAAATGACAAACAATGGTGTTACAGTGGCTGTTGTTGCACCAACTCGAACTCTTGTACCACAAGCAGAGAAACCGGGTAAATTCACATGTGTGAATTTCAAAGGATGGCAGCAACGAGTATTTTTCTGGCTTACCACTCTTGGTCTGCAGAAATTTACAAGTGAAGATACTCCAGTTCCTGCTGATGATATGCCAGACAGGAAAAAATTCATGATTATTGAAGCATGGAAACAGTCAGATTTCCTATGTAAAGGCTACATTTTGAGTGCTTTAGAGGATGACTTATATAATGTCTATAGTGCAATAACAACTTCAAAAGAGTTGTGGGATGCACTTGAGAAGAAATACAAGACAGAAGATGCATGCTTGAAAAAGTTTGTGGTCGCAAAGTTTTTAGACTATAAAATGGTAGATAGTAAAACTGTTGGATCACAAGTGCAGGAACTTCAACTTATTCTCCATGATCTGATTGCTGAAGATATGGTAGTAAATGAAGCTTTTCAAGTGACTGCAATGATCGAGAAGTTGCCTCCTTCTTGAAACGATATCAAGAATTATCTAAAGCACAAACGAAAAGAAATGAAGCTTGAAGATCTTGTGATTCGGCTCAAGATTGAGGAAGATAACAAAAACGCCGAAAAGAAGTCGCGTAAGAGTTCAACAATCATTGGAGTTAATATTGTTGAAGAAGCTCCTACCAAAGACAAAAAGAGAAAGAAGTCCAACGGGCAGAAGTCAGAACAGGCCAAGAAGAAATTCAAAGGCAACTGTTACAATTGTGGCAAGGCTGGTCATAGGTCTTCTGATTGTCATGCTCCAAGAAATGACAAAAACAAAGGCAAAGGCAAAAGTCAATCAAACATCGTGGAAAAGATGGAAGATGCAGATAACTTGTGTGCAATGATATCGGAGTGTAACTTAGTTGGAAATCCTAAGGAGTGGTTTCTCAACTCAGGTGCCACTAGACATATTTGCTCTGCGAAAGAAGCCTTTGCAATATACACTCCTGATGAGTACAATGAAGATTTATTCATGGGAAACACAACAACAACAAGGATTGCAGGAACTGGGAATGTAATGTTGAAAATGACATCCGACAAGGTGTTGACTTTGAACAATGTTCTGCATGTCCCTACTATTAGGAAGAATTTAGTTTCTGCTGCACTACTCGTTAAGAACGGGTTTAAGTGTGTCCTAGTTAGTAATAAAGCTGTAATAAGTAAGAATGAAATGTTCATAGGAAAGGGCTACCTCAATGAGGGTCTTTTCAAACTAAATGTAATGGTTGTTGACAGTATTAATAAAAATTCTGCTTCTGTTTACTTATTGGAGTTAAGTGATTTATGGCATGCCCGTTTGGGACATGTAAATTACAAAGCCTTGCGAAAATTGGTTAATCTAGAAGTATTGCCTCATTTTAAATAAGATAAGTCGAAATGCGAAATTTGTGTGGAAAGTAAGTTTGTTAAACATCCTTACAAGTCTGTTGAAAGAAATTCTAAAACTTTAGACTTAATTCACACAGATATATGCGATATGAAGTCAACACCATCTCGTGGTGGGAAAAAGTATTTTATAACTTTTATTGATGACTGCACTCGATTTTGTTATGTATATTTGCTTAATAGTAAGGATGAAGCAATTGATGCATTTAAGCAATACAAAAATGAAGTGGAAAACCAATTGAATCTAAAGATAAAAATGATTCGGAGTGATAGGGGTGGAGAATATGAATCTCCTTTTGCAGAGATATGTTTGGAATATGGTATTATTCATCAAACTACTGCACCTTATACACCACAGTCAAATGGTTTGGCAGAACGGAAGAACAGAACATTAAAGGAAATGATGAATGCCTTAATGATCAATTCTGGTTCACCGTGAAACATTTGGGGGGAAGCCATCTTTACAGCTAATAAAATACTCAATAGAGTACCCCATCGAAAAACACAATCAATTCTATATGAGTTGTGGAAAGGAAGAAAACCCAACTTGAAATATTTCAAAGTGTGGGGGTGTTTATCCAAGGTAGAGATTCCTTTACCGAAAGGGTTAAAATTGGACCCAAAACAATAGATTGTGTCTTTATTGGGTATGCTGTGAATTAGTAACGCCTGTCAATTTTTTATTCACAAATCTGATAATCCTGAGATTCATGTTAATACGATAATTGAATCAGATAATGGAGAGTTTTTTAAAAATATTTATCCGTATAAAATTGAAAGTGAGTCCACAAGTGAAAGACCTAAACGACCACGAGAAGAATCAATGGAAAATATTCTAATTAGTGAGGAACCTAGGCGTAGTACTCGACAACGAAAATCTGCTTCTTTCGGACCAGATTTTGTAGCACTATTGATTGAAAATGAGCTTCAAACATTTAAAGCAACTATGTCTTTGTCAGAGTCAACTTATTGGAAAGAAGCAGTTAACAGTGAGATTGAATCAATTTTAAGCAATCACACTTGGGAATTGGCTGATCTTCCTCCAGGATATAAACCTTTAGGATCAAAGTGGATCTTTAAAAGGAAAATGAAACCTGATGGGACAATTGACAAATATAAGGCTAGACTGGTAGTCAAAGGGTACAGACAAAAGGAAGGTCTGGACTACTTTGACACATACTCTCCAGTAACAAGGATAACATCAATTAGGATGTTAATAGCACTAGCAGCAGTGTATGATCTTAAAATCCACCAAATGGATGTAAAGACAACCTTCTTAAATGGAGAGTTGGAGAAAGAAATTTACATGGAACAACCTGAAGGGTTATAGTTCCTGGTAAAGAAAAGAAAGTGTGCATACTTGTGAAGTCACTTTATGGACTCAAGCAAGCACCCAAACAATGGCATGCTAAATTTGACCAAACAATGTTGGCAAATGGATTCAAGATTAACGAATGTGATAAATGTGTTTACATAAAAAATGTTATGAATCATGAAGTCATTGCTTGTTTGTATGTTGATGACATATTAATAATGAGTAAAGAAATTGACGATATAAATGCTACTAAGCGCATGTTGTCCAGCAAGTTCGATATGAAAGACTTAGGAGTTGCGGATTTGATCTTAGGGGTTAGGATTATCAAAACTCCCCAGGGACTAGCATTATCTCAATCTAATTATATTGAAAAAGTATTGGATAAGTTCAAATACTCGAATTTCAATGTTGTCAATACTCCAATTGATTTAAGCTGTACATTTAAAAAGAATGAAAGTCAAAGTGACTCTCAATTGGAATATGCCAGAGTGTTGGGAAGTTTGATGTATATTATGAATTGCACGCGACCAGATATAGCATGTGCTATTAGTAAACTGAGTCGGTACACTAGTAATCCGAATCAAACTCACTGAATGGCAATAAAACGTGTGTTGGGTTATCTAAAATATACACAACATTATGCTTTGCATTATAATAAATATCCTGCTGTGATTGAAGGATATAGTGATGCAAATTGGATCACCGGGTCAAATGATGTAAAATCCACGAGTGGTTATGTGTTCATACTTGATGGAGGAGCAGTCTCTTGGAAATCGTCCAAACAGACATGTATTGCTCGCTCCACAATAGAATCTGAATTCATTGCTTTGGATAAGGCTGGTGAAAAAGCGGAATGACTCCGGAATTTCCTAGAGGATATTCCATTCTGGCCCAAACCTGTTGGACCAATTTGCATACATTGCGATAGTCAAGCAGCAATAGGTAGGGCAGGGAGCGTTATGTACAACGGGAAGTCTCGTCATATACGACGGAGACATAACACCGTAAGACAACTGCTCTCTAGTGGAATTATCACAATTGACTATGTAAAGTCAAGCGATAATGTGTCAGATCCACTAACGAAAGGCCTAGTGAGAGAGGCAGTTGAAAGATCATCTAAGGGAATGGGTTTACGGCTTAGGACAAGTCAGCATGACGGTAACTCTATCTAGCAGACTGGAGATCCCAAGAGCTAGATTCAAGGAGAAAAACAAAGTTGTGGCTGACGGTTCGACATTGTCAATTAACTCAATCCATTCTCATGATGAAGACAATGTTCAGGAAAAGGTTAAGACTTTAAGGCTTGTTAATGAGGTAATAAAGCTTAAAGTTTTTAATGATTTGCTAAGTTTGGTAGATTTGACCAAATAGTGTATCTACGAGATGACACGGTTAGAAATCACCTATGTGAGTGTGAAGTGGAAGCCGCTTCAAAGAGAATTTTATGTCAAAAGCCTATTCTCTATACACTCATGAAACCAGGAGGTGTTCATGGCTGAAACGAACACAACCGTAAGAATCATAAACAGTAAAGGGTTAATTGTGTGACATATGGTTGTCTAGGTATACACCAAAGCTCGACGGTTCAAAGATATCACATCTACCGATTGACCGAGTATATCCGACATATGTTCACTACGGAAAGTCCAAGGGGAAACCTACTTATCCAGATGCAATTAATCCTTGCTTGTAAAGTACACAATTGTCCGTGCATTCCTATGCTATAACCATTCCCCATCAATGTGGGGATTGTTGGGTATGTAGCAAGAATTGATGGGAAATATAGAGGGAAGGAGAAGAATTTGAAAAGTTGAGAACTTGAAGAGTTGGGAACTTGAAAAGTCCTCTTATGCTTTAATGAAAAGGCATTTGTCCCTCATCGGTGATGGAAAGGAAAATAGGAGAGTTTAAATACATAAACACTCCTATTAATTGTTAAAAGGGTTGGAAAGAAGGACCCCCCTCGCGCCGCCGCCGTCGTCGCTCGCTTTGGCTTCGGCTTCGGCTTTGGCAAATGATCGAGAGATTATTTTTTGGACAAAGTTTGTTTTAATTATTTATTTAATTAATCAAATTAAATTTCCCGCCATGACTTTTATGAAAGGTTGCAACTTTCAGGAACAGTCAATACCATTTGAAAGGTTGCAAACTTTCATTAATGGTCGTGTCAATTCTGAAAGGGTTGCAACCTTTCAGAACATATTCTTCTTGCCTATAAATACCACTCAGTTTTCAGAATATTTTTCAACGAATTTTCTGATCTTCCTTCTTCTTCTAAACACATTTTTCTTCGTGTACTTTCCTGCTGTGGATTGATTCGCTGACACTAGAGTTTTTCGTATCTACACTTTACTGATTAAGCTCATTTTACCCTGGGAGGTTATATTCCAAATCAAACGTCGGATACTAGAGAGGAATAATTTCCTTAAGGGGACACTGTGAGTTCAGTGAACTTGATCTTCTTCCAAACTAAAAGATTATTTCAGATTCTGGTATGTTTTTACAGATTTAAGTATTTTGTGAAATAAAAATAATTCTGTTCATCTCAGTTACTTTGTGTTTCTGAACAATTTATTACAATCAGTAATTTTTGCTTTTAATAACACAGATTGAATAACAATTAACAAGAACAAAAAAAGGTGATTCTTTTCAAAATATCTGTCACTTAAAGCCATTTTAACCTATTCATTCAAAAAATAAAAACTTAAATAGTTGATTATTTTTTACATATATTGGTGAGTTACGTACTTTCCCTAGTGTAACATTTTCTGACACTTTCATAACGTTGAGTAATTTTTTTTGTTACTATGATATTTTTGTTATAAAATAATTGAAGAAACCCTTGGAACTTGTTTACAATGTGTAAACAAACACGACATAACCTCTCACTGTCACATAAAAGTTTACTTTTTTGGTTCTGTTTGGAAAATAATTATATGTGATGGTACCAATTCAATCATGGGTCAAATGGTTTTGTCTATGCCTAATTAAATTCTCCTTTTTGTTAAATGAAAATTATTAATTGTGGGACCTAAGAGTTCACATCAATTTAATTTGAGATAACGAAAGAACATTATAATGATTTTTCTTGTGACTTCTTCCGTTTCTCGTATTAAAAAATACTTAAATATTTTATACTATATTTTCCGTTTTAACTATTCAATATTCCAAAAACTAGCAAATTTCAACAGCTTAGGCCCTACACTTATTAGTACTCCATCAACCTACTTTAACTGTTTGAACTGATAGAAAACAAAATCAAGTTAAATGAATTAACATTTGATGTAAATTAAAATATAATGTTCACTTTCTAGAAAAAAAAAATATTAAAATTACTATAAGTAACGATAAATAATTTTAAAAATTTAAAAATTATTTAAAAAAGTTACATTAACTGTTCAAATAGTAACTAAGACGAATATGTTTTTTAAATTTTAATTCATATGATATATATTTTTTTTTAATTTATTTTGACTACTCATCGTGATACGTTCTTGTAATTAGAGGGTGATTGAGAAACATGTAGTATTGGGAGGGGGAACCAATACCATTTTCACACCAAAAGCATGTAATTAGTAGATCGAATTTCTCTCTCCAAATAAATAAATTAGAACTTTTTAACATATAACAGATCGAACGTAGAGAACAAGAGTCCAACAACATTCTAAAATAGAACTACTATTTAAATTCCTACTCAACACAATATCTTAAAGACTATCGAAAATTAGTTATTGACGAGTGTAGCAGAGATATTAGACGGTGGGGTGGGAAGTGGACTAATACTCCCATGAGCTTCACACCAAGTTTTGGCAATTACTCGTGACAACCAGTTGCTTGTAGAGTTGAGCGTTCTCACTAACTCTATCACCAAATGCTATCTTCGAATCAAGAATCTGATAAAGAGTATATAGAAATAATATAATAATTAAAAAAAAAGAACGATTGTGAGATTTAAATATGCGTACACTATTTCATCAAGCATCTGGAGTCATTAAGCAATAATAATTTATTATTTTAAAAATATTCAAATTATATTATTTTAAAAATATTCAAATTATATTATGTAACCATTCCATGATTTGTTTTACTTGTATATACAATTTTTTTTCACCATCCTTACATGTTACCACCATGTAGCTACACCACCGTTTTCACTGGTCCACCTCCAAATTTCAGTCATATCAGCCACGTAAAACCCCTTCTTATCTTATCTGTATCTTTTCACTTTAAATTTTTTAATGTAAAAACACATTTTAACTATGATAAAAATATCAACTATATTCATATTTTTTAAAAAAAAATAGCTGCATCATGTTTGTTGGAATTGAATTTCCTTTCTTGAGCACTCATGTGTAATGGTTCGTAAATTACACATGAAAAATAAACAAGAAACTGAATCTCTTTTCTTGAGCATTTATGTGTGATGGTTCGTAAATTACATATAAAAAATAAATAAAATAAATCTTGTGTAACGAATTCGATCCAAAAGGACAATCTCCTACTATGTGACTAACAAGTTTCAAATTTGAAATGCCTATAATGGAAGTCTCAATCAGCCATGTCGATTTGTTTGTTGTAATGATATTTTTTAATTTTTTTTAAAAATAAATAAATTATATTCAGTGGAATAGTACACATTGAATTTAACCCTTTTTTTAATTGGTTCCACGCATTAACATCATAAATTAATTTCACAATGATCTAACTGCTGGGGTGTGGTCACCAGGGCAATGATCACTTGTTTATTATCTTCATGTAAATATTGCGTAGTACGGAGTATAATTTGGTGTGAAAAAAGATGTGTTTGTTGAGCATTGAACACATAATAACGTGTCATTATTAAAAAAATAAATTATTTTCATATTTTGATAAATGAAGTGAGAAATGTTAAATTTATAATACCTTCTAATTTTTTATGTTTTAATAATATACATCAAGTTTAGTATCATAAAACTTAAGGCATGTTCCAATTTAAGTTGACGAATATAATTAAATAAAATATCATATTTTATGCAATTTACTTAAATACTTAATAAGTAGGTGCTTGAAAAAATTAAAAAAAAAATAAACAAAAAATATCTATTAAAAATACTTATCATTTGAGATTTTGAAAGTTTGTGGGGATGTGAATTTATGCCCCATCAGTTTCTAGTTTTGCTGCATTAACTCATCCATTATTTTTTTTCAGACATTCATATCAAAGAAGCTATTCGTTTCATTTTTTTACATTATGTATATTATTTTTATATTTTCCTTAAGATTTTTTTCTAAAACTTCCCTATCTTGTAGACCACTTTTTTTTTTGGTTTCATGGGGGAGTACAACTATGGTGGGAGCCAAGGGTAGCTAATTATTTAAAAGTTTGGTGAAACGTCGATACCCCACTTGCTACTACAAAACATATATATATATCACATCTTATTTATATGGTTGAAGAAATTAATCCCTAACCTAGATATCCACTTGCCACTAAACAAAAATATAGCTAAAAAAATTTAAATTTATGAATTCTGAATTTTAAAAAGATAATTTTAAATATAATTAATTTAAATTAAAATTATTTAAATTCAGTCAAACACACGTAATAAGTGGCTCTGCCCTTCCTTTAAAAGGAAGATAATCATTATTCATACATTGGAGAAAAACGTAAGTGTGTACAAATGTAGAATAATGTCTACTAGGCCATGATGTCTACGGCTTACAATGACACTCACGTAATTTTATACTATATATATCGATGGGTAATTATGTGCAATTATTTGTATTCTTCTATAGTACATGAACTGAGTACTTCTTAATATCCAGAAAAAGAAAGAATTTCGAGGAGATTAAGATGCCAAATTAAGAATAAAAAATGACATGCCAAATCATCCTAGTGGAATCAGAATAGACCCCAATGTTATTTCCGTTACAACTTAAATATCTTTTTTTTCTTTTATTTAAAAATACTATATTAATATGTTTATGATCATATAATTTAAAATATATTTTGAGTTAATACACACATCAAGAATTATCTCTATTTTCAAATTTTGATATTATTCGCTACAATTTAATTAAAATAAGAGAAAGAGTATTATAATTGTAGACTCAATGTATTCTAAAAGTTAAACAAGCTCACTTTACTGTAAAAATGATATTTTCCCTTAGTTTTTCATGTTCCCTATGTTTGTCACATGCTAAAGTTATAAAAATGACTAAACTAAACATTTAATACTGTATCCATAAGGGGAAAAAGGGGAAGGAACCTTAAAAGTGAATCAATATTTAACTTCTCTGATTTGCTTAATTAATCACACAAATACTCTACTTTTATATTTTATTATCTTAAATAATTGCTGAGAATAAAGGAAGACAGTTGACAGGTTATATTTTCTTTAATTTATTGGAAGTATTAAAATTAGCTAGATCTTTTTTTCCACTTGGAGAAAGATGTGATTTTTTGAAATCTTTGAGGACAGAGTGCATGTTAAGGTATTCTTGTTCCAAATTCCAAGGTTTCTGACTATATATATATATATATATTTAATTAACACAAAAGGTTATTTAATCACCTAAATATATCCATATCCATAATAATAAAAATAAGGCTTAATACTAGGTCGATTGTCACATGGCATGCCAGTGAATCCAAATAAAACTAGTAATTATTTAATTGACAATATGAAGCAATCTAATCAACAACTCACCACTTTATCCTTAGGAGACATAAAGAATCTAATAATACAATCAATTTGAACTAATTGATACACTAAGATCACAAATTACTTCTTTTTATTTCATATATATATATATATATATATATGTATATATATATATATATATATAGATCAAGTAATCAAGTTTCTTACTTTCTTGGTTATAATTGACTTATTGAGGGATACTTGTAGTTATCTTTTGAACAAGCCATAGTATAAAAAGATAGATTCAAAATGTGCATGCAATTTTGGCAGGAAAATCTTAACTAGTAATCTAGTATTCAATTTTTGAAAGGATTTCAAAAATGTATCATGTATGTGAAATGTGGTTTATATGCGTTGCAAGTTAATTAAGGTAACGTACCGGTTTGGAAGATGATGTCAATTTAAATTCCGTGAAATGATAATATATAGAGTATATTATGTAATATAGCTATATTTTAATTATTTTTAATCCGTGACTATGGTTTTGTGGAATTTCGCTATTTAATTTGTATAATTTGATTTTGATTATATAAATTCAGAATTTGCATAATTTGATTCTGATTATATAAATTCAGAATTTGTATAGTTCGGTTCCTGATTGTATTAGTCTAGAATTTGTATCTGATTAGCCTAGCTATTTGTATATGATTTACGAAAAAATCATAATAAAATATCATGTTTGTATATCGGCAAGTGAAATATTCAAAAGGAGTTCTAAAAAACTCCTAAATGTATAGATACATAATTTGTATACACTTGCTATGTTTGTGTATCCGCAAGCGAAATATACAAATTGGCAAGTGAAGTATACAAACCATAGCCTCCAAAGCAAACCTAAACTATAGCCATAAACCTTATTATATGTCTATTATTTTTGCTATTTAATTTCTGAAATTTTCTCTTTAAATAACATTTTAGAAAATTAAGCCCAAAGAAAATAAAATGTAAATCTGAATATCAGCCCATTATATTGGCCCAACTACATGAGCTACAGACCCAGCCCACCATTGATACAATTCAGTAGAACCATGAATTTTGTGAAATTAATCAGAATAAAGAAAATATTATCGATAAGTTTATTACTAATATTCACGCTGTATTTATGTCTAGTTTACATTGAGAGTTTAGACTTAATTATATATATTTTTTTCAGGAAGATATATTTAAGAACCTACTATGGTGGGATTAAACTAACTTATAGTTTTGACTTTTTTTTTTTTTGAGTAAAAAGTAGTAGGTTATCGATATATTTATTCAATTAAATCGTCCTCTTTTGTGGTTTATCCATGTTACAACCAATTCGTTCGATCCGCAATGGATCGAGTCCATTATTAGTGAAAGAAAAAAAGATTTCATGATTCGTGTGAAAATGACGATAAAAAAAAATTGTAGATCTTATATAAATATAAAATCATCATGAAATAGTCTATAGACCATTTGTTCATTTTCACTGATTTCTTTATCAACTTATATAATGCTAGACCAGATAGTACGAATAATACTATATAGTATATGATTATTGTGTAAAAGTTGCAATTCAAACTTTTGACTAATGGCTAAGATATCCAAATATTTCATATTGCTTTGACCGATAATGGCTTAAGATGATTATCATGAAAGAGGTAGGAAGATATTTAGAGGTGAAGTTAGAATTTGAAGTCTATTGATTTAAGATTATAGTTTTTCTTTTTTATTATTGAATTTTAAACAATGTGTCGGACATGTTACTATTGTTCGAGCATGATTAACGTTTTTCTCTCAAATAAATTAATTTCAAAATTTTATCCTTCAAAATGAGTCGGCCTTTAGTTTTACTTTTTTCAATTGCAATTGAACTTATGTCTAATGGTATGTAAGTTCTTCAGAAACTAAAGTCATACCAAACATAACTTGTGGAATGTTAAAATGTGGAAATGTAAATTAACATCACATGAAACATTAATATTTATTATGAGAGATATAAATTAAAAAACCAGCTCACATATGGGCAAAAAGTACAAATGACCCATGTATGTGTACTTTGGAACCATCTATGTTGAAATGGATTTGATATATCTGTGTGACACTCACACATTAGTGCTTAACTATTATGACATTTGATAAGCTACCAAGTGATGTGGTCAATTTAATTGTGTTGATTAACCATTTCCACAAACATTGTATTCTTAAGTTACTTCCACTACCAAATGTTCCTCCTTTATTAAATTGATATAATCGTAGAGAAAGATTTCTCTTTCGAAATCAGTCATATCTACTATCGTAAATGTACTAGTCAATCAGTGGGACACATACAATAATTTGATTTTATGTATACTTTTTAATTTTGTATATGTATAAATAGATCAATTCAAATATACATTTATATTAATTCAAAAGCTCAATCAATTCCGAACACAAATAGAACTGAAATCGTCAAAATTCTAAACAAACTGAATTTATTTAAGTTAAATACAAATTAGTTTTATTGCTTTATTTTTCTTGATAATCAAATACTACCAGCTACAACGAAAGACTCAATAAGTAATTCATATACTGATATAGTAATCAATCAAAAGAGACCGCAATATATGTGCATGTATTATAGTAAAAAATATTTAATTTAAATTTAAGTCTTAATTTTTATATTTCTATAGCAATTACTCTTCAAAGTCTTCTGCCTCATTGACTATACAAAATAAATATATATAGCTCATGATCCACATCTAGAATCACATAACTCTCTTTTAATTAGAAGTCAAAGCTCTTGAAATCAATTTTCCCAAAGACTTTCTTTCTACTACCAAATGGGCCACACATATATTAATTTAGTACGTAAAACTCTGAGGCCAGTTTAACCATAGATTTTTTAAATAATATTGGAAAAATTATATATAATAGCAAATTAATAAAATAAATTAAATGCTATAATAATATTTTAATTTAATTGTACCTTGTAGCAAACTATTTGTCAGTCACCTCTCTCTCTCAAACTCTTACTTGCCACTCTCTCTCTCTCGCTCCATCTCTCGCTCACTCCCACTGACTTTTATACAAACACAAATGTATAAAATGCGTTTATGTTTGTATAAAGCGAGAAAAAAATTATATATATACATATATTTTCATTCCCCTCTCTCTCCTCTCCCAGATATCGCTTGTCACTCTCGCCTCTACCGCTTATACAAACATAAACAAAATGTATAAATTGTGTTTTTGTTTTTATAAAGTGAGAGAAAATTGTATATACACTTGCTAATACATATATCTTCGTCCTATACACTTATGATTATACAATACAAATATGTCCAATTTTCTTTTGTCTTTCTCTCTTTTCGTTTTATACATGCACAAATTATACAATTGATTTGTATACAACTGCTTTCTTTTGTATATGTATAGCAAATTATACAATTGGTTTCTTTGTATATGTATAGCGAATTATACAGATTATGTTTGCTATGGAGCGTAAACTTTGTTATAGTGTACAAATATAAATTTTATGTTTACTATATGTAAAAGTTGCCCAATAATATTTGGAAAAAATTTAGCAAATAGTGTTTATCCATGCAATTTATCATTATTTGATATAAATTTTTAGCAAATATCTCAAATACTAGTTTTTTCTAATGTTTGGGCCAAATCTCATTATTTGATATCTTTTGAAAAATGAAATTTTACACCAAACTTTTACTTTTACAAAAACACCTTTTATAGTAGTTGATTGCGTTGTATTACATAATTTTTTACGTGAACACCAAAGTAGTGATGAAATATTCAGTGAACATGAAAGTGATGATATGGTTGTTGATGAAAATAATGAACAATTGGCTCAGGGTAACAAAGTCATGTGCTTTGTCTACTTCACGATGTATGAAATGATGTTTGTTGCACTCACTCCAAACTACCACATTGCTCTAGTGTCATGGACACTACTTGTTATTTGTTGCAACGAAAATTCAATTGACTAATAATATAAACTTATGGTTAGTTTTGATGATTTTTAAAACTTATGGGTATAAATCATATTTTCTTAAAAAAAATGAAATTTCACTCAAACAATATTTGAAAATTTATGGTCATCCACTAACTAAATTGGGATTTATTAAAGTGATTCATAAAAAAATAAATATATTAAAGAAATTTCAACATTTATTATATATAATATGCATATATAAAAATATAATTATATATATTATTTAGGTTTTTAACAATAAAGGTTGGATAAACCTTCTTTCCGTATCCTAGCTTCGCTCGCGGATGCAAGAAGATTTGAAGATTTACCGTATGCTTATTTTTTTTATGCTTACGTATAAATTATACAGAAAATATTATATGAATAATTTAAATTTTATCCAATTACGAGACGACACCTAGATGAAGCAAACATATCGAGAATAAAATCGTATATGCATTTTCTGAGAAATTACTTTATAATTTTTCTTGTGGGCCTAGTCGGCGATCATGTAATTGGGTTTCCCTTTAAGCTTATGGTCCCTAAATTAAAAGTGTCGGTCTTTCACCTTTTTGGTTCTATATAAACTCACTTTCTTTCTTTGTTGGCTTTCATATTCTCATTTATTTATTATATATATATTTTCCTTCTATATATTCTCTATTTAGTTGGAAATCACATTTAATTTCAATTAATGGCGATTACTCCTCTAATTAACCCAAAGGGACATATAACAAGGTTTCCTACAAGAAGGGGACAAATTAAGGCTCAAATATTTGAGAGTTTGGGAAAGACTATATGGTTAATGTCAACAAAAATTGGGGAAATTCTTGTTAAAATCAAGAACAGAAGAAGCAGAAATGCCAACAAAAACTCTGCCTCCACATGTTCACCAAATTCAAACACTTCTGTTTGCTAGTTAATGTTAGGTTATATATAACAAGATGATATATTAATATCATCAAAGATTGGGATAACGTCTACGTGTATCCTTTTATGTTAGTCTTATTTATTTTGGGGTTTAAATTGAACAATATGAATAATGATGGGTCATACTTGCTTAATCAATATTATTATTGTTAGTACAAATCACAACTTATGCGCTTCTCCTTCTATATATAATATATAGCTTGTTCATAAGTAAATTGGTGCACATATATATTGTAATTTTTAACAAAATAAATTCAGATAAACTTGCGATACCATAAATCCGCCCATTCTAATGCTCGTAGCATTTTTCTGGCCCTGATGCAACCAGGACTCTAGATGATCAATATATGTTGCTGCGCCTTTAATTTGACTTGAACTAACGCACCAATTAGTCTACCAAATATTTTACCTTAAATATTTAAAGAAAGATTATAGATCATCATGAATAATTTGACATCGTGACTTACTCTATTCGTATTAAAAATATAAGTGTTTATTCGGAAAATAATAATTGTCTCAAAATAAGTGTTATGATCTTTTTAATAGTACTGAATTTTTTTTAAAAAAGCATTTAATAAATATAGTTAATTTAATAAATTATACTTTGTATTTTACATGGGCATGAATTAAGCTAAAGGGAAAAAGAATAGCAAGAAAATTTAGTTAGAATTTGATTAAAATGATATTTCATTTATGATATTTTATTTTTTTAAAATATTTTTATTTTTTTAACTTTAATACTTTTTAATTAAAAATAAAAAATCAGCTAATTTTAAAATATTTTCTTTTAAATTTTCGGATCAAATTGGGAGAAACTTTTTTAACCGTTTAGCATTTCCCAATTCTTCCATGAATATGGAATTATTCACAAGCTTTGAGAGTTACTATGTCCACTTCAGCACACAATAATAAGAAGTTAATTTAAAAATTATTACTTCCTCTGTTTCATATTAATTGAATAGTTGATATATTTTTAATTTTCAAACTAACTTAATTGTGTAATTTTTAGATTATATTTAAATGGGCAACTTTCACATATAGCAAACAAAAAATTTATATTTGTATGCTATAGCAAACTTTGCATAATTGCGCTCCATAGCAAACATAAAAACTGTATAATTCGCTATACATATACAAGTGTATAATTCGCTGGCCTAAATTGTATAATTTGCTGGCCTATTTCGCTGCAGTTGTATAATTCGCTATCCTATTTTCACTGCAATTGTATAATGCACAATTGTATAATTCACTGCCTATTTCGCTGCAATATTAAGTGTGTAGCAAGAAGATATATGTTTTTCTTTCGCTTTATACAAAAACAGAAACACAATATATACACTTCTGTCGTATAAAGTTAGAGAAAATTGTATTTCACTGAAATTGTATAATTCGCAATTGTATAATTCGTTGGCCTTTTTCTCTGCAATATTTGAAGTAAAATGTTTGTAAATTGTATAATTAAGTGTATAACACGAAGATATACATTTTTGCATGTGTATATACAATTTTCTCTCGCTTTATACAAAACAGAAACAGAATTATACACTTCTGTGTATAAAGCGAGAGAGGCGAGCGAGAATGGAGAGTGGCGAGCGAGATTTTTGGGAGAGAGACGCTGGCAAATTTTAGCTAATGTTTGCTATGGAGCACAATTAAATCAAACCCTAGCTATTCCATTTAATTTAGGTTATTAGTTTGCTATTATATACAATTTTCCCTATTTAAAATGTTCTTTCAATTTTACCCTTTATTAGTTAGTATTGAAATTAGTTATTAATTAATATTTAGTTATTTTAATTATAAATTTGACAATACTTTATAATACACTTAATTTATGTTTTAATCTTTTTTTTTCCTAAATAGTATGAAATACCTCAACAATTTAATTAATGGGCAAAGGACAATAATCACATACTTTTAAAGTGAAATTACCATTTGTCTCTTATAAGTTTATAATTACAAAAATTCCTTAAACTAATACAATAACATAAGCGCTAATACATTAATCTGATGCGCGAGATACATTAATCGTTAAGTAAGATACATTACATTTTATGCATGATAGAATAATTTGATGCGCGAGATACATTCATCTGATGCACGAGATACATTAATGTGATGCGCGAGTTATATTAATTTGATACACTGATACATTAATCTAATGCGTAAAAATTAGAGATTTTTAGAATTTATAAAAGTAATAGAGGACAATGATAATAAGAGAACTTAAAGGTAAATTTCTGTCATTTACCCTTTAATAATTAATATGAAATGGAGAGAGTACTAATAGTTAACTTCTTTATTGAACTTTTTATCACATGAAAGAGAAAACGTATACAACTTAATAAATAATCGCAAGCTTTCCCATTATATGATACTATGGATCTACCCTGTTTTATAGTGGTTGACAAAACAAAAACTTTGAGAATTAAACCATATGCATTTATATTCAATTAACAAACTTCTCAACAAATATAAATTTATTTTTTCTGTTGATCATTTTGTCCTATGTATTCCATTGTTTGTGTCTAATATTTTATTGCAAAGTGGTCATGATTGTAACTGGATGTTGGACAGATTCATTAGTGGTCACCGTTACTATTTAAAAGGATAAATATTCAAGTCTTTTCCTAATGAATTTAATTAACAAGTCTATCCTTGTATCTATAAATAGCTCATATATAGTTAAAATCTATTTGAATTTCCAGGATTCTGGATTAAAATTAGTATTGGCCGGTACTTTAGGGAAATTAACTGATCGAGACTTTGATATGAATCAATTAATTACTCGGTGCAAAAATGACCTTTAATTTCCACACTTAATTTAGTCAACTCCCACTATAATATTATACTAAGTTACACCAAAAAGAATGATGATACTCGTCCATCTTTACGTTTACTGTATTCGAACTTTGACATATTTTTTGAGTATGTTAATTTAATATTTTTAGAAATTATTATCACTATTCACTAATAATAAAGGTAAACCAGAAACAAAAGAGATAAATCATCTCTTGATTTTTAAACCAGATAAATAAAAATATATATCTATAAAAAAAAAGTATTAAACTTTCTTTTTCCTTCAACTTAATCCCTTAATAGAAAAGAATGTTTGGAAAACATGAGTTACGTGGAATATCTCCGTTATGATCCTTTTTTTAAAAAAAATTATCGGGTTGTGATCAATTGTATTAGCTTATATAATTTTGTGCTTGATATATACATATGATGCATTACAGTTGATTAATTTAAAAATTAACCTCTTTTCTAGTCTTAGGTTAATTGAGATCAACTTAATTAAGCCTCGTGACATTTCTTATCAAAAATTAACCTCTTTTCGAGTCTAAGGTTAATTGAAATCAACTTAATTAAGCCTCGTGACATTTCTTATCAGTGTAAAAATGAATAACGATACTATCGATTAACTGATGGATGTATACATTAATCTTAGCTTGATGCATATTTATCTATCTTCTCTATATATACAAGTACATCTTTTAAGGGTTCATACAAATGGTCCTTAATTAACTTGGTCTAAGGTAATGTTTCAAGTTTCAACATCTTATAAATAAATTTTAAAAAAAAAAAGACGTGTACTAATTGACGACTTGCAACTTGCAATAAGACGTCAATTTCCCCCCTTTACTTTTCCTTTTTGTAATTTCTTCCTTTCCTACAATAGTTTGGAAAATTTGAAGGACCAATACTATTATTACTCTCTCCGTCCGGTATTATTTGTCATGGTTTTTATTTTTAGAGTTAAACTATATAAACTTTGAGTATCATTTTAAGATGTATTTTTTCATCATATTAATATGCAAAAAATTGCAATTTATAATACTTTCATATAGTTTTAGAATATCTAATTTTTTTTGTTTAAAATATCAAATTAATGTGATCTAATTTAACTTTGAAAATTAGTCAAATTGACTTTTGAAAAGTGCAACATGACAAACAATTCCGAATGGAGGGAGTATTGTTGTAGATGGGCCATAGCAAATTCTATAAAAATTTGATGTTTAGAATTAGAAAGAATAGGAAGACAGAAAAGAGAGTAGTAAATTATTTTGAGTCACCCAAAACTTCCATGCACTTACATGTAGCGTTATTCACCCCACTATAACATTTAGCGTGTCGAATCCAAGTACAGCTGGTTTACAATGTAGACAGGCTACGTGAATTTGTGATTTTGCAGTTTCAACTCTCTCTATCAAAGTCACTATCCATTAGCGTCAAGATTGTCATTTTCACCAATATTAACCTCATAAAGAAGAAGTATATCTTATGTATACATGCATTTTAAAATTAACATGATATAATCTATTGTTGTATACCGTGCATGCAATAACCCTACAAGAACATTAAATGATACACTTAATTAGATACTCACGTACTATAATCTATTATTTTTACTTTAGAAGTACACCCGTAATAAATTAAATTCTCGATTTGCCTCTGTAGTTAGACATATATACCATCCAAAAGTATATAAGTGGTAATAATCGACGCGTAAGAGCTTAAACATAGTATTTTGTTTTGTATGAGACTTGACTTTTGTATAATAAAAGTTTATTCAACGTTGACTATTTGTGGGCATTGTCCTAGCCTCCCAGGTTCGGTGAGTGAGCTTCGGAAGTTCGAAAAGGACAATATGCCACAATTAATTTCTGCGTTGACTTTATCGTATTTACTCCCCTTATTCACTTCGTATTGTGCAATCTTTATTATTTATTAAATAATATTTGTTTCATCTCATATTAAATGATATTTTATTTAAAATATATTATTCGATCACTTATTAAATTTAGCTAGAATTTTTTTATTTTACTCCTCCGATTAATATGCTTTTTGAAAATTTGCATAAATTTTTGATGTCCAATAATTTTCTTTTTTTTAAAAAGCTAGTTAATATAAACAAACGATAAAATAATAAAATAACTGATCTATTAATGACTTAATCAATGTGTAAGATAAAAAGTATCCATTTGATGTAGAATGAACAGAGTAATTATTATTTTTTGGGCAACTTTCACATATGTTAAACAAAAAGTTCATATTTATATGCTATAATATTTGCATAATTGCGTCCAATAGCAAATATATATATGTATAATTCGCTATACATATACAGTTGAAGCGAATTGTATAAAACGAGAAAGATAGAAATTATATAAAATTATTTGAATTTGCATAAAACAAGGAAGTGAGTAAGGCAAAAGAGACTTGGGCGGAGAAATATTTGTATTTTATAATTATAAGTGTATAGGACGATTATATACAATTTTGAATTTGTATAAAATGAGAAAGAGAGAAAGACGAAAGAGACTTAAGAAAATATACAATTGAATTAAATTGTGTAAAACGAGAAAGAGAGAATTTATATACAATTTGAATTTGTATAAAACGAGAAAGAGAGAAAGGCAAAAGAAACTGGGCGGGCAGTGGAGTATTTTTATTGTATAATTATAAATGTATAAGACGAAAATATATGTATTTGGATGTGTATATACAATTTTCTCTCGCTTTATACAAATAGAAACGCAATTTATTCATTTCGTTTCTGTTTGTATAAGTGAGGGACGCGAGGGTGGCGAGCGAGATCAGGGAGAGTTGCGAGCGAGACCTGGGAGAGAGGAGAGAGGGGAATGAAAATATATGTATTTATACAATTTTCTCTCGCTTTATACAAACACGAACACATTTTATACATTTGTGTTTGTATAAAAAGCGAGAGAGGCGAGTGAGAGGCCACCAAACGAGAGTGGAGAGCGAGATTCCACCAAAGAGAGTGGCAAAAAATAGCTATAATTTACTATAGGATACGATTAAATTAAAATATATTTATAGCATTTAATTTAAATTAATGATTTGCTATTATATAAAATTTTCCCTTATTTTTATTATAAGGGAGATTCCAGATACAAAGGGTTCTACATAGGACCCTCTTTTATTCCCTTTCCTTTTGTGTGGTTTATTTATCTTTATAATGCACGAGGATTGACTTATTTAGGTTTTTTTAAAAGGAAAAAGATATAATTCTGAACTAGCACAAATTGTATGGAGATATTTTTTGTTATATTTTTGATACTTTAGTGTTTCTATCATTCAAAAATAGAGTATATATGTCATTAACTCTCACGGAAGATTAAATAGGGACATACATGTGACACAATTTTATCCATCGATTTGATGTCGGATCGGTGGATAAGATTATGACTCGTGTATGTCTGTTAGTATAAAGGGTATATATGCTTTATTTTTTGGACGACAGAGGCACCAATGTCTCTAAATTGGTGCCTCTAAAGTATGACGGAGGATATATCTACATACCATTTACGATAGTTCGGGGATATATTTATCTTTTTTCCCATTAAAAATCATAAATAGAAAGATAATTTTATTAATTCACCCCTTAAAAATCTTTTTGAAATTTTACCCACGTACGCAAATGTTTTCAAAAAGAATTAATTGTAAGAGTAAAATAAAAAAAAAGAAGTTAATTAATACTATTTTTGGGTCCCTCCATCATATTTAATTAAGGATATATTACATAAATCAAAAACAAATTGACAATGCATTATTTTTGTAACGTTTAAATAGAAAAAAATGTAAATACTACTTATTTGCAAATAAGAAAAATAAGATACTCCAAACGGCACATAATAAAAAATGTAAGTAAATGATGCCAAAAGTTGAATGATGAAGGTGGCAAACATAAATAACAAAAAGACAGATTTGGTGGCAAAGTAATTGCAACTCAAAAAACTTTTCTATAAAATCCTCTCCTCTCCTCTATCTTTCTTCAATCCTCACAAAAGCCTTTGTTCAAAATTCCCCTGCTCCAACCTCTGCTTTTTTGCCCTCTTTCAGAATTCATAAAAAATCGTCAGAAATGGGAATTCCGGCGACGAACGGACGGAAAATAAGTGTCCCGCCAAGACGAGGTGAAGTTAAAGCTGCCATTTTTAAGAAACTGTTGAAATCAGTTGTCATGTTGATGGGTGATTTGGGGAAGAAAATTGGAAATTGCCTCATATGAAGATGAAGTGGCTAAGCTTAACAAATATTGATTCTTATCATTTTCTTAAAATTCAATCTGTTTTTTTGTCCATTTCCACCTACACAACACAAGTTTATAGTCTCTTACTTACGTATCTTGGTAATTTTAGCTACTTTTAGTTTATTTTTGTTTGCTGTGCAAGAGTATACTATACATCATAATTGTTGTACCACTTCACTTGTCTGTTTCCGCTACCAAGAAATAACATGTTTTTCTCTTACGTTCATTAGCTTATATATATACGACTATTAATTTTTTGTTATGTTTATTAAATTGTTCCAAATTATTTTAGTACACTAACTACGAGTAGTTGGTTTTTCTTTACAATGAACTCTTAGGGACGGTATTATTAAAAATAGGAAAAATGCATAAGTATTTCTGAATTATGTGCGAAATTTTAAAAACATATTTATATTATACTATGATTTTATTACTCATAAATTTATTTTATATATAATTTTCTACCTCTTTTCTGCTTAAGTGACACTATCTTCTGGGCCCTCACCCCATCCCACCCAAACATGAGTAAAAGCTAAAAAGTAATTATTTTAATCTTTATCAGTGTGAATTGAGTTGACAAAATGTGAGTCGTTGGCTTCCTTATGCTGTTGTTATGCGAGTAATTTTAGTAAAGAAACTTCCTTGGACTTACTTTAGTCACTTTTGTATTATAAAACCTTTGGTGGGGACAGTCCATCTGCCAGGGCAACAAATCGAATCCTCAAGAATAACTACACAACAGTCTTTGTCAACTAATTTAGACAAATTAATAATAGTAACACAATGGGTTCTTTGATTTGTTTTAGTTAGCACAAGGGAAATATGTAACTAAAGCATTATATTGTTATTATACATATAATGTTTATTTTGATTATTATTTAAAATATATTATATTATATTATTAAATTTTATTGTTACGTTTTAATGAAAGTCCTATTTTATGGGACGATTGATTTGGTGTGTTCCCATTGTTACTTAATTTTTTTTTCCAATTATATATTTAAATAATATTTTAATGAGATAATTGTATAGAATGACAAACTAATAATGTAAAATAAACATAATAGCTATCGTTTGATTTATTTGTGTTCCATAGCAAACTGTTTGTCAGTCGCCTCTCTCCCTCATATTCTCGCTTGCCACTCTCCCTCTCTCGCTCGCCACTCTCCGTCTCTCACTCGCCTATCTCACTTTATACAATGGAATTATATAAATTGTGTTTCCATTTGTATAAAGCGAGAGAAAATTGTATATATACATGCAAATACATATATCTCCGTATACACTTATAATTATACAATGCAAATATTTCCTTGCCCAAGTCTCTTTGTCTTTCTGTCTTTCTCGTTTTATTCAAATTCAAATTGTATACAATTTCTCTCTTTCTCGTTTTATACAATTCGATTCAATTGTATATAAATTCAAATTTTATACAGATATACAAACACATACAATTAAATTGAGAAACTAACAACGATTTATACAAATGAGAGGCTAACAAGAATTTATACAAATGGCCTGCCAGCGAAATTATACAAATATGAAGAGGATCAACAAATTCTACAATTGCTTCTTTGTATATATGTATATTGAAATAGACATAACTTTCAGTTGTATATCTGTAGCGAATTATACATATATATGTTTGCTATGAAGCGCAATTATGCAAATTTTGCTGTAGCATACAAATTTGAATTTTGTATGTGCTATATGTGAAAGTTATCCTATTTTAAAATACTATTTTGCCCTTTACCTTAATTATTTAAATCTAGTAAACCTCCTGCGCTAGAACAATTAAAGATATTTTAGTAAATTTATAAATTATAAAACAGAATGTTATTAAACAACAACAAACGATATAGTCTAACCAAACATTGTATCTACCATACAATACAATATAATAGAGTACAATGTAATATAATATATTATGAAACAATGATCCAAATAAAGTGTTAAGAATTGATTCATAGTAGAAAATAATTATATATATATTTTTGATAAATTATAATAAAGAAGAAAAATAGTTAATGGTTATTAATTATATATAAGAAAATAACTCATAAAAAAAAGATTTAGTAAAAGTATGACAGATTGGATTATAACCCATCATTTAGATTATATATAATTTGCTAAGTAGAATCTAATAAGAAAATGAGAACAATGGAATGGACTAAAATAGAAAGGATGTCACTTAAATTGAGACAATAAAAATATTAAATTGAATCTAAATTGCTTTTTTGTTAATAATGTGAAACAATAATAATAGACGATGATTGAACCAAAAAGACTATTAGCCATTAAATTGGGTTTTAGTTACGTTTATATGCACTTCAATTTTAAGAAATGGACTTAAAACTAATTTAATCATAAAAGCTAATAGATTATCAACCAAGAACATGTAAGAACTCATCCTCTCAACGAATATGGAAATTAACATTCTTCCATACATTCAAAATTGAATAACTGGAGCGTAAATAATATAACAGTAAAATTTAACATAGCAAATTCAGGACCTTATTTTATATTATATTAAAAATAGACATAAAACCTAATTAATCGCAAATATAAGCTCATAAAAATGAATTTATTCATACAAGAAAGCCTAATGTGAATCTTAACATAGAAAGCTTTCTATAACGTGAAAGGTGTAAGGCAGCGTTACAAGCTCTTTATTGACTTGTTAAAGGAACCATTTCAAATTTTGAACCTTCCAATTCAATGAACCATTTAAACCTTTTGAACCTTTTCAAACTCAATTTATCAATATGATTTTTCAACTCTATGAACTGCTGTTTTGTCACCAATTTAACATATGGATTTCAAATGTGAACCTTTCAACTATATGAACCTTTTCAATTTATTTTCTCAGTTCGATAATGAATGTTTTCATATCTATGAACCTTTCTTCTTCTTCTTTTTTCCAACCTAATGAACCTTTTCAAAATTGATACCATACCCTCTCTGTTTCTTAGACATAATTTTTTGGTCCATCTCCTAAGAAATGACTTTTTTCATAATTAAAAATAATTTAATTTTGAAATTCACTTTCATTTAATGAAATGATTTTGTTGTTGTACGTTAGTGAAAGTTTTGAGTGAAACAATATCAAATAAATTGAAATGAGAAAAGTGAAAAACTAGAGGTGTCAACTTTTGTACATTAGTTGGAGTGGACCATTTCAGAGTCCACGTAAGCACTCCAAAACGCCAGATGTGAATTTCTTGAATATCCACTCCACATGAGCCTTGTGAGCCAAGTAACTGGAATTTTGCAATTTGGTCCTTTTTTGAACTGTTATAAAGGTGTCCTTGCTCTCCCTTTCATAAATCATCAGCCTCTTCAATTTCAAAAAGCTCAGTTTTACTTTATCCTGTTCAAACACAAAATCCTCTTTATTTTTCTTGAGAATTGATCAAAACCAACAAAAAAACATGTCTATGGAAAAATCAGCTATCAAGTCAAACCAGAACCTTTGGTTTCCTCCAAGAAGGGGACAAATCAAAAAGAATATTTTGAAATCTATGGTGATATCAGCTGTTGGATTGGCTTCCAGGAGGAGTCGATCAGAAAGGGGACGGTCCGGGTCCTCGACACCATCAACAGCAACCCCTAGTGGGTACGATTCTGATGGGTGAAATCACAGAGATGCGCTGATCAATTCTCATTTGGATGTGGGAATTTTATCTTCCCCTGTTTTCTTCACTGGCTTCATCAGCACGCTTCCCTTGAAAATACTTGTTTTAATCTGTCGGATCAGAAGTGGTTTTATATATGCCCTGTGATGTGATTTTAATCCGAGTTAAGATTGGAGGTGGAGGTGTCTTCGCTTGGATTATTCGTTTCGATTTCATCTCAAGGCTATGAAGATTCGATTTGTTTCGTTTCCAATTTCTATGTGTAATGCTAAGCCTGTTTACTGTTTTCTGTTTCTCCTCTTTTGCTTCAGTTAATTGGAGTATTGTTAAAGTTCACTACAATCATTATATGAACTGATAATTGAAGTGAGGGGAGTTAGCAATTAAGTAACTTGAATTTTCAATATGCTCTTGTGAATTTGATTGTTTATCCTGCTTTAACTGTAATATATCAAGTTTTTCAGTGTTAATAATAATTTCTTAACGAAAATTGGTAAAACAAGTTCTATGATATAAAACACACCCTTTTATCTTTGTGATTGATCAAATTTAGAGACTTTGCTATAATGTTTTGAAGTTCGGCAACATAATCATTTTGAAACAATGGATTTTCATATGACACTCGGTGCTAATTTTTTTTATTTACGATATAAATGTATTACTAAATCAAAAAATAAAAAATACATGATAAAATATAAAAATTAAATCTCCTTTAGTACAAGTTTGTACTACTTTTTACTCTTACAAAAAAAATGAATTTCTCTAATAAATTGATAATTTGTAGTTGATAGGTATTTGTTAAAGTAAAAAAATAATAATTTCATGGCTTAATATAAGGTCCAATCACTACGCATTGCAAAACACTTTTTTTTTTTATAATTTTTGATAAAAAATTATTTTTTTAAAATTATATATTTTTGCCGAAACCACTAAAGTTTGAGAAAGTGAAATACAGTCCAATAAACCAATCGGGTTTTATTGTTGAAAAGATTCAGGACAAAGGGGATAACATAACACAATCAAAAAGAGAAGATGAAAATTCTTCAGATTTTAAGAAGAAAGCTCTCTTCTTCGCAGATCCGAAGCACAGCTACTCCTTCACTATCTTCGCCTTTCTTCTATCGTCAACTTCACTCCTCTTCCAATCCGTACTTAATTTATCTCTATCTCTTGTGTGTTTTTGCTATAGTTTTATGAAAATCCATAATCTCTTGATGCAGAGCTTCATTCGGCGTCGCGTTCGACATTGACGGCGTTTTGCTCCGTGGGAGCAACCCTATCGGCGGCTCTCCTCGAGCTCTCAAACGCTTCTATGATGATTCCGGTACGGTGTCGTTTCCACTATCACATCTAGATTATCTTTCTTATAAATTTTTGTGATTATATAATGTTTTGTCACAAGAGTGCAAATGAAATTAAGAATATTATTAGCTACAACTTAGGAATTGTAGGTGCCTACTTATTATGAAAATGCCGAGATAACAATCTGTTGATATGTATAATGTAAAATGTGTACTGGATGTGGTAAAATAAACAAGTATGATGGATTTATGTTCAATTTTTTTTTAGCGAGAGTTTAGTAAATATTCATGTTCTTATAAGGCGTCGGGGTTCATGCAAGAGGATATGAGAATGATATTCCAGAATAAGCTCTAGCCACACATTCATTTCTCTTTTCCATTTATTACCAGCTTGATATCTTTTCTTAATTGTTGATGTATTTGGCATGATAGAAAATGCTTGAAGAAACTATATTTATTAGCAAAGTCATTTTTCAATGTTCAGTTATCAAGAACTGTAGAAAATTTCCATCAAAAGGGGGAAACTGATATGTACTGGAGTGATTTTTCCCTGAAAAATATCTATAATCACATGATTTAACAATATTTAGACAATGTTATCGATCTTGTGATTTCAAGTTGTCCTCTCCTCGAGCATGTTGTAGCATTACCATCTAAATACTACTGATTCATACTCTTATGGGCTTGAAGCTATATATAGGCACTTTTTGTTGGCAGCCTAGATCAGGTAGGTTAACTTCAGTAGCTTTTACATTGTGCAGGCACTCTGAAGGTCCCCTATGTATTCTTGACCAATGGTAAGTGGTTGATGTAACCTGTTCTTGTTCAACATCCATTTGTAGCATTGCAACTGGTTTTCGTGCCTTCATTCTTTAGCTACTTAATGTAACAGTGCCGTAAATGTAATTATTTATGTTCTACGTATCAATTTCTGGAATAGTATGGACCATGGCTTTAGAAGATATCTATCTCAATGAACTGGGGTATATTAACTTGTAGTTTCCTGTAACGTTGATTTGGGTTTCACTGACCTACTTTTTCCAAACTCTCACACGTAAAAATAGTTTGTGGATAATGATAATCCTTGTTGAAATGAGAAAAGTTAGTATTGTAGAAGAGATTTTTAGGTGGTTGAAGTTGTTGATACCAATATCCCTTAAACCATTGATGACTCATAGGATGTTAGTTCTCTCCCCAATGAATATATTTTGGCAGTTCTATGAATATATAAAACCCAATGTCATCGGTGTATTTGGTTCCTAATTTCATAGGGAGATGAGTGCTGGATTTGCTACAGAAATATCTCTTGATTAGGACATTCCAAAGTCGATTAGCTTCCATGCTGGTTTCACATTTGCATTCATTTTTTCTCTGGTTTCCACTTCTTATACCTAGCAAAATTGAGTGAAATAAAAGAGACATGCACTTTTTTCATGTGTTTTATGCATCAGGTGAACATGAAGTAGGTCTATCGATAAACTTATTTTTTAAAAAAGAATTAGGTTTATTGATGGAGCTCTTTTATTGGATCTAATGATAGAGATTGGGTGAAAAATAATGCCAAAAAGGTGGAGTGGCATCTTTCGCTTAGTAGAATCACAGTAAATATTCATTCATCATAGACTCGTTCTCCTATCTAAATGATTCATTTTTCCTTCTATGACTTATTGAGGCAACGTTATTATAACCTACTGTTCTGAATTTTGGAGTAGTAGGCATGCATTTTGATAGCCTATTACTTTCTCAGACGTAAGGGGCTTAATGCGGTTTTTTATATTCAATAGGAGGTGGTGTTCCTGAATCTAAAAGAGCAAAGGAGTTGGGAAGTTTGTTGGATGTTAATATTCTACCTTCACAGGTATACAATTTCTGAGAGACATAGTGATGAAGTTCTTTCTGATTATCGAAAACTAGTATTGTCTTGATTATAATCTGCTCTTTTTCTTCAACAATTGGATCTTTTCATGAGTTGGTAGTCCTATGATGTGCTACTTGCTCCATGCTTAAAGTCTCTCATGCATTTTGTTTGCTTGAATGGATCTGCAGGTTATACAAGGGCATTCACCGTTCAAACAGTTGATGAGAAGGTAATCTTTTGTTTGTTAGATTTCATTCCCCATCTTCTGCATTCAAATATAATAAAGAACAGTTAGTAGAGAAAAAACAAAGATAGCTATTTCTTATGTGCAGGTTTTCTTATACAAAATATTATGCAAAAGGATGTGCTTTCTTCTGAACTGAAATTAATAGCAATAAACTTATGAAGCATCTAAAAGGCTTGTGGCTTGATTACCAGTATGCCAACTCCACATATTTGAAAGTAGGACATAGCTTAGTTGATAGAAGTACCAGCAGGTCTTTAATAAATTGATCACTTATGAATAATCAACATATCAACAGTTTAAATAATGGCTGTCTTGTTTGAATAAAAGAAAAAGCTTAGCAAATGGTTATCCATTTAATTCTTCTTATAGAGCTGAATTAGGAAGTGCACGTAAAATTATCTCCTGTCCCAAGTTGGATGTCCAGAAATGTTTTAGTATGGATATTCAATTTGAATGAAGAAATAATGCCTTAACCAGAAATTACTTATCTCATTTATTATGTGATTTTATGTATTAATTTTAATGACTTGCTAAAGCTAGAAGCTATTGTTTGGCTACTTGAGTGTTTGTTGGTACATCGTGTATGGGAATTGAGAAGTATTAGATACAGGCACAACAACCAAAGTTAAGAGCCTAAAGTGTAAGCGTGGGATTCAACCTATATATTACAAATATAGATTTCAGGATGATACCATAAGGTTACAAGGCTTTATCTTCTAGAACTAAACCTGTTTATGTTGATAAGAAATCTCAAGTTTGAAAGATCAAAATTTGCTTTGGTTGTTTTTAATAAGTTAAATCCATGTTAACAGATTTGAGAATGAGCTTATTGTTGCTGTTGGAAAAGGAGAACCCGCTGAAGTGATGTCTGAATATGGTTTTAAGTAAGCTCCCTGGCTTTGCACTTTATAGATGTAGGTTGAGAGTGCAATCCTCAAATGCTTAACAATTTCAACAGTGATATACTACTATGCTTTAAATTTCAGAAATGTTCTCTCCATAGATGAGTATGCATCTTATTTTGACAACATTGACCCATTGGCACAATACAAAAAATGGACAGACAAGCTGGATGGTAATCAGAGTAGCAAGTCTAAGCATATAGCTTTAAGCAATGATCCATGCTCGCAGAGAGTGGCGGCGGTCTTTGTTGTTAGTGATTCTGTTGATTGGAGCAGGGACATCCAGGTATTCTTCCTTATAATTAGTGATTTGCAGATTCTACCTGTCAATCAGATATATCCTTCAATATTTGGCCAATAAATTTTTTTCCATGTATTTTGTATTTCATAATCTATGTTTCCCTTTGATTTGTGAAGTCTTATTGTGGAGTCCCTATCAGATTCATCCAACTCCAAGAAATCTTGTCTGTTCCTTTTGTTTCTTGATTTTTTTGTGCATTTGCATGCATCTCCATGTCTTACTACATAAAATTAATGTGCTCAAATTTGCTTCCCCTCCACCTATTGTAGTTTTTCAATTTTAACTAGAGTATTCAATTTTAGGTTCTCTGTGACATTCTAAGGACTGGAGGGCTGCCAGGAAAAGAGATTGCACATCAGCCACCACTCTTTTTTGCAAATGATGACCTTGCCTATCAGGTTTTCCAATGCTAAATAGATCTGATTGTCCTTGCTTTCCTTGACATATTCATACAGAATGTGACCTTTGCTATCTAACTTTCACTCTAGGCCTTGTTTCCATCCGAAAGACTTGGCATGGGTGCTTTCAGAATTGCAGTAGAATCCGTCTTCAATGCGTGAGACTCATTTTCAAATATCTTGAGACTTGATATAATATCTGATAATTGCAGTAATGCACTTCTGAGACTAGTTTTTGTTGCAGTATCCATTCTATGATGGGTATAGAGATGATGTAAAAGAAACTGCACCTTGTAGTAATGCACTTCTGAGACTAGTTTTTGTTGCAGTATCCATCCTGCTGCTCTGAAGTATACGTCATATGGGAAACCAAATCCTTCTGTATTTAAAAATGCAGAGACAGTTCTGATGCATGTTCTACAATCATGTCACTCTAACCATCAGGTTGATGGTAGAAAGCAGCTTTTTAAAACCTTATATATGATTGGTGATAATCCCTCAGTTGATATTAAAGGAGCTCGACAGGTTTGTTCTCTGATTTATTTAAGCTGCTACTCAGCTATTTCATGAACTGCATATAATTCTGAATCTTACCTTTTAGGCTGGAAGTCCTTGGTTCTCTATTTTGACAAGAACTGGTGTCTTCAAGGGGAAAGAAAATCATGACGATTTTCCAGCAGATCTGGTGAGTAGATGACATCTTTGACCTATGACTGCATCTACTTTTTTCTTTATACAGTAATGCATAACTGCTTTCTCTTTAATTCCGTCTGCAATCACCCACTCGATCTGAAAAATTAATTTGTATAGCTAATAAGTGGATGCATGGTATCCACTCACATATTTCAGTATGGTCCATTTATGGACCGCCATTAAGCAAGTATAACGATGTTCACTAA
Organism: Solanum pennellii; assembly: GCF_001406875.1. Lineage (NCBI taxonomy): Eukaryota > Viridiplantae > Streptophyta > Magnoliopsida > Solanales > Solanaceae > Solanum > Solanum pennellii. Next base: position 57,790,579 of record NC_028642.1, read on the forward strand.
GGACACATTGCCCAAACATGATCTTCATTTGTTGCAGGTTGTTGACACTGTGGAAGAAGCAGTAGACTACATTTTGAGCAAGGAGTGTATCTTATGATGCACATCTGGTAAAACTCTCACCATGTTTTTACCTTAGATATGTTAATCGGACTAATTTCCATGAGGAAGCTGGTGGTCGTCCTAGCTTTACAAGTAGACATTTATATGCCTCTTTTTGGCGTGTGATTTTTTTTGTCTTTTCATTTTATTCTTATTGCAATAAAGCATTGGTGAGACCTCCGCACCTGCTGAAGAAACAGGTGCGATAAACCTGATTCTTAGATCTGAGAGTAAAGTTACATGAACATTTTAACATGTCACTCCCAGATTCCAGTTGATTCATATTCCAGATCATTTCTTGTTGTAAACGATCTTGATATCTGTTTTTGTCAGAATGTCATTGTTAATACTCCATATGATTAAAGCTTCAAAATGTTTTTGTTAGGGGTGCTTAAAAATACAAATAAAATGGACCAAAGATACTATCAATATCAACAATAAGTATACCGCCAGCAAATTGCAACAGCTGGATAGAATTAGAGTACATTCACTATACTGAGACCAAAGCTCATTGGCCATGATTATAAAAAGCTCTCAAGTGGTTTGTATCAGTAAGATTTTTTGAATTCCTATCAAGTGGTAGCTATGTTATTTTATTTTTAATTAGTTGGAGGTACCAACTCCTTCATTTTAGAAAATAGTAATTGATTTTTGACTTATGTCTTGATATTTTCAGATCCGTTTTTTCTTTTAAAATAAGAAAAAAGATTATGGGGTGACAAATCTTCTAAATTTATAATCTTGGTGGGGAAAAAATCTAGAAGGAGATAATAATATTATATAGATTCACTAATAAATCATAAGACATCTGGAGTGTTACAAATATCTTTCAAATCTATAAATACGTAAAATAACAACTAATAAAAAAACAAAATGCATGGCGCTGCATATGAATAGCTACTTTTGCATTTAAAAGTTTAATTATAGTTGTGAGTCATTTTCATAAAAAAAAGACATTCCATTTAGTTGCAACAATTCAACGTTAATTCTTTGACTAGTGCCCAGTAGCTAGCTTTGCTAACAATTTTAAAAGAAAAACGATCACCTTTGTTTCAGTGTTAATTACAATTGTAAAATGTTGATTATCAGAAATTTGTAAACTAGACGCAACTATACATGAACTCTTATTTGTCAGTTCATTTGCAGTTAATCGGCATTAACAATTTGTAAATTAAATAAAAGATATAAATCATATTTTGGCAAGTTTGGTCTAACAAGTTCCACCATTGGCAAAGAAAATCGATCTCTGGTCTCCCTTACGAGATAGTACCTGCTGCACCAGCTCTACAACCTTTACAACTCTCACTCAATAATACTTATCCATAAAAGTTAATTTAATGTATGTTGTTTAGGTGATCCATAATCGTCTTCTTTTGAGTTTAAACTAAGGGCATAGTTTGAGAAATGCGACTTATGAATTACGAATTCACAAACCAATTTTCACAACATTTGTCTCTTGACATTTTTATCCACTTTTTAATATTATATTTAAGAATGAAAAGGTTCGTATGTATTGTGTGTTGTAGGTTATATATTCATTCATTTTGTGTTTTTTCTTATCATGAAAAATTAAAATAGTCAATATATGGTTGGATTTGGTGGATCGACAGAACAAGACTATACCAATTACCAGAGACGTAGCTGATTGAATATCATTTTTATCTTTTTATTTCTTTCTCAGAATTCAATATTTTTATTTTACAGCTGTGCCGCGGCTGTTTTTTTTTAAAAAATCAATATAGTAATGTACAAGTCCTTTTCCTGACAAAATAGAAAATGAAGTACAGTTGGTAGAGAACATTTTGTTAAAAAAAATTTGAGTAGGAGTATTCGTGATAAGCCAAAATACCAAATCGAATCATAAAAAAAATCAAATAAAACACGTACATTTTGGTAATGATCAAGTTTTATTGGTTTTTTTTTCTACTACACGAAGAATAATTTTAATTCTGACAATCGGTTTTTTAAAATTATTTTTTTCTGCTGGTGGACTTATATTATTTATTCTATGCTGATTTTTCCCTCTCTTTGTTGTGTTCAGTTTCAATTTTGTTCCTTTCCCTAATATTCAGCCAAGGTTACCGAAAATGACATCTTTGGTCAAAACCTACCCTACAATAATAAACAATTTGTCACTTGACAGATTTCCACTAGTTTATTAGCTCTCAAATGACAGCCGCCTTGGAGAAGGTGAGCTTTAAAGTTATTTTCGTGTGATTTGTAAATTATGTGTTCGAGTCATGGAAGAAAATTTTTTCAGACCTTGTTAACGCGCTTTGTATATTAGACTATTTTTTTACTCTTTTTGTTGTAGGGCTACTACACAATTTTTATTTTATTTGACAATCTTTTAGTATTTCATTTAAAAAGTAAGAGAGTGTGTTTAAATAAGTTAATTTAATCTTTATATTTAAAATTTGACAATATATTTTTGAGTAGTTCCATTGTTTTTTCTTAAATTTAAAAGAGATTACACCGGAGGCCACACAAAGATTAAATTTTATGAATTCAATATTTAATTGAAGATTGTTAGCATTAATTCACAATATACTTAAAGTTATATATTTATATCAAAAAAATTTTTTATTATAATTTTATTGAATATACTAAATATTCATATGAATTCATTGCGAATAAATTGGATCTAGGCCGATGAGACAGCAATTGTTGATGAGTCAGCAATGACGAAGAGATATGTTGATGTGACTTTCTAATATGATTTGACCAAAAAAATCTAGGTATTATTACGTGGCATTTAATTTGAGGATCAGCTGTACCAGAAAAAACTATGTTACACATTTGCACCACAAATACAAAACCCCAGAATAAGAATAGCTTCTTTTTTAAATTAATATAAAAAAGGTTAAAGCTATGTGTTAACTTTCTCCATTTTTCTCTTCTTTCTCTCTTTTTAAAGGCAAAAAAAAAAACTGAGAGTTTTGTAACTCTTAAATCATTAACTATTATTATTTGAGAAAGAAAAAGAAGAAGAGAAAAATAGTTAGTAAGAAAGTAAGAGTAGATATATAGTTGAAGAAATTAAAATCATGGGGTGTTTTCCTTGTTCTGGAGATGGAGATACATCAGTGAAGAAACCAGAGAAAAAAATATTTCAAACAATTAGTAATCATAAATACAAAAGGGTTGAACAGCCACAGCCTAAACAAGGTATTTTATTATATTTACAAATGATTTGGTGAAATTTTTGATGGTTTTCTTTTGGATTTGGAAAGATTGTTCCCTTTTTAGTGCATTTGGAAATTTTCAATGTGGGGTTGTTGAAATTTTATCATATTTTGAATTTTACAGAACCTATTTTTGTTTTTGTGTCCTGTTTTATGGATCTTGAATTATTATTGTTGCATGCATCTACGAATTTTTCAAATCTTTTTCCATATAGATAATGGTTTGATGAAAGATTTTATGGTTATTTTCCATAAAAAAAATATCTTCTATCGTACCAAACATAATTGCCATTCTTGTCTACCTTATTGCATTGAATTTCGTTTCAGGTTTTTTTTTTTTGCTATTTTTTTTAGACATCTCCGTAGGAGAAGGAGAAATAGGAAAGGGGATTAGAACCCTTATCAACAAGGTGAAAGTTCACGTATTAAGACCCCTCGTTTCATGTTCGCAAATAATGTCTTCCATTTATTTATGTGGCTCTATGCCTATTTCTTTCTTTCTTTCATGTTTACAGGATTCTGAAACTTCTGATGTTTTTTTTTGAGATGTTCATGGAAGGCATTAATTTTTTATTTTTTTTTTGCATGAATATTCTGATTTCTGATCAGGGTTTTGTCTAAGTGTAGTGGATTGACAACAATTTGAGAACAACATTTCTTGGTTCTTTGGACTTCTCTCTGTATATGTTTGATTTTTTCAAAAAATTTGGTCCTTTTTCTGTATGAATCTTGAAAAAAAGTTTGGTCCTTTCTCTGTATGAATCTTTTTTTGGCTTCTTTGTGTACTACAAAATTTGAGTACCTCGCTGGTTTAAGAATTATGGCCGTTTACTATCCATGTGCTGTTTCATTCTTTTTCTCCCTCCTTCAAATGAGGCCTCCTTTATTTTAACTCCCATCTTTTTGGTGCCTCTTGTTTTATCTTGTTCAGTAGTTACGCCGGTGGCTAGTCAATTTAAAGTTGTGAAGAATGAAGAGGCTAAAGTTGCAAACCGATCTATGTCTAAGAAAGATGGGGGTTATAGTAACATTTCTCCCACAGATGGAAAAACAGGTGGTGCTAAGGCGCAGAGGTTTAAATTCGATCAACTTATAGCTGCAACAGAAGATTTCAAGGAAGATTACTTCTTGGGAGAAGGAGGTTTTGGCAAAGTATATAAAGGTCATTTGGAGGATACTGGTGAGGTCAGCTCGAAGCCATTCTTGTCGTAATACTTATCGTTCTCCCTTAAAGTATTCAATAAACAATAGGATTATTTGAATATCTCTCATCCTTTTATGAGTTTATACCCCTTCAATCTTTGCAGGTTTTTTTAAAGTTGTGAGTGGTTTAACATAAGGTATAATTGGTGGCCTGAATCTGTTTATCTTTAATATTCTTTTCCAATGCAGATTGTCGCCATCAAACAACTCGATCCAAATGGATGTCAAGGAGTTAGGGAGTTTGTTGTTGAAGTACAGACTCTAAGTAAAGCTGACCATGCTAATCTTGTTAAACTAATTGGTTGTTGTGCTGAGGGAGATCAGAGACTATTAGTCTATGAGTATATGTCTCTTGGTTCGTTGGAAGACCATTTGTTTGGTATGTTATAATTGTCTAGTTTTCATGTTACTTTCTTCAAATCTTAGCCTTCTCCATCCTGATACATTTGCTTTGCTTCTTCAATGTGTGTAGACCCCTGGCCAAATCAAAAACCTCTTGATTGGAACATTAGAATGAAGATAGCTGCAGGTGCCGCAAGGGGCCTGGAATATTTACATGATAAGATGAATCCTCCTATTATTTACCGTGATCTGAAATGCTCCAATATTTTACTTGGTGAGGGGTTCCACCCCAAGTTATCTGATTTTGGCTTGGCTAAAGTAGGTCCTAGTGGGGACAAGACCCATGTTTCCACCAGAGTGATGGGCACATATGGATACTGTGCACCAGATTATGCTATGACTGGTCAACTGACATTCAAGTCAGATATCTACAGCTTTGGGGTTGTTCTTCTGGAGATAATCACAGGCAGGAGAGCGATTGACTATACAAAATCTGCCACGGAGCAAAACCTGGTTTCTTGGGTATGTTTCTTTGATCTCTTATAGTTGCCATGTGATATATTTTTGTGGTTATGCTGTGGTAAGACCTGATTTATCCCTGCCTCCTAACAACTGATTTTAACCATCATTCTCAGTTCTGCATCTAAATGGATCCAAGAAATCTATGTCAATAAACTACTTCTAATCATTGTTTATTGGAAAAGTCTTTAGTCATTGTTTATCAGATTGGAGGTTGTCTGTGGTTAAAGAGGACGTTATAAGAGGCTCTTAACCTTTAAATATACAGTTTTCTGTCTCTTCTTTTCCACACGAGCAAAAGCCTAGTATTTATTGGAGAAGGGTAAGGAATAGGGCCTTTATCCACCAAGTTTCGAACTGTGCCCCACAGCCCTTGGAGATTTTCATCATCAAAAAGAAAATTACAGTTTTCTGCTTAGAATAGTCAATTTGCATTTACCAGAATCATCCTTCCTTTTTGGTACATTTTTAGTGTCATGTACTGGTTGGGTAGTATCCTTCGATTTTGATGTCGTGCTGTCTTCACTGTCCTAAATGCCTCTATTTCTATAAACCAGCTATGGTTTGGTTAAGGACTGCAGCCACACTTCCAGAACTCAGTGCTTACCAAAAATAAAATTGAGTTTAGATGTCTACATTTAACCTTTTATTTCCGCTATTTTCTTTTCTTTTTCGTTTCATCCATGGGTTCAATCAGATGGTACTGTCATACTTTTCTTTGAATAACATCTTGGCCTTGGCATTCTAGTCACAGTGATGTGCAGGTGCTTCTAGTTCAGGGTTGTGATGAGTGATTAGACTAATACAGTTTAACAGACTTGTTAAGGATAAACATTGTATTTCTCTGGCTGATATGCATTTTGCTTTTGCAGGCAAGACCATTATTCAAAGACAGGAAGAAATTCTACAAAATGGCAGATCCAGCACTTGATGGTCACTATCCAATAAGGAGCTTATACCAAGCTCTTGCAATTGCTGCAATGTGTGTCCAGGAGCAACCTAATATGCGTCCTCCAATTGTTGATATCGTCACTGCTTTGAGCTACCTTGCCTCCTTAAAGTATGACCCTGAAATCGAGCCTCCTATCCGGAAGTCATACAAAAGTCAATCTCCTCAGAAATCCGTAAAAGACGATGATGAAACCTGGTAATGTGGTGAATGGAAACGATACAACAAAGCTTTGAGAACTCAAATAAGAACTGAAAAATACACAAATAGAAGTGGTTGTCTACTTTTTTGTGTCACATATGTACATTACAGATGCAGCTTTAAAATCATAGATTGGAAGTAATAAAAAGAAAAAAAAAACAATGCCTCCTTTGCATATCTGGTGCAATTGCAAGCTCCAGTGCCATCGCATATATAATATGTACAAGCTCTATGCTTCTATGATATACTGAGAAAAAGTAATCACCTTAGAAGTGTTAGCATTAAAGCCAATATACATATATTTCCTACTAGCTATTCCAGTGTAGTACAAAATGCTTGCGCAAAAGCTATGCAAAAGAGAAGGAAGATATGGATCTCACATAAATTTATAGAAAAAATCCTACTTTCTGCTAGCTAAGCTAATGAATGGAAAAATCATATTGAAAATTTTAATGTTAACAATTTCATAACAGATGATGACATATGCAAAAGAAAGGAGAAGATTGAGGGCCTTCTTCTATTGAATTTCTTCGAAAAGAAGATAGATGTTACTAGAGTGAACTCCGGATTTTTTTGATACTTCTCTTTCTCTGAGAGGACTCTTTTATAGGCCAAAGAGCCAATCCGTCATCTCAGTGTGAAACGACTACGTACTACAGTAGTACTGAAAAAACTACCTAGTAGCACGAGTCTGGGCTCTGGGATTGTAATCGAGGCTGATCGGAGGAAGATCAGTGTGAGACATGAGACTGCTTGTTGACTCTTTAAACAGATGTCTGTTATGATGAATACATTCAGAAATAGTTGTTTCTAATGATCAATGCAACTATAATTATCATTCTCTTCATTTCTCTATTCCCTTTGTTCCTAATAATCTTAAGGATTACTGTTTTTTGCTATTGATAAGATTGCAAAGTCACTTGAAAACACATATATTTATCAGACAGTATGGGCTTACACATATAGGAACCAAAAACTTACATTTTGACATTTCCTCTTTTTCTTTTTTTTAAGAATCCACAGAGGTTTAAATTTCAGTGGATCGTTGTAGCAAGGCCACTTCAATGATCCACTACTATCAACATTTGAAGGTATGATTTATGAAACTAGGATACATCAATTTTTCATTAATTTGGTCAAACTTGTATTGCAAATACTAGCCACTGTTGGTCTAGGCTTTAGTGTGTGAGCTCTCTAGTAGTAGTACCATTTCTGCTGTTTCTCAACTTTTGAATAGAGATTTTTTCCTATCCTAATCAACATCTATTGATACAAAAAACAGAAGGAAGTGAAAAAACTATAGCCTCCCTCCTTCCAACGGCTACATTTCACTTGTTTCGCCTTCTCTGCAATTGCCTACCCAAATGTACAAATAGGAGTTGTTTGATGGTAGAACTTTACAACAATCCCTTCTTGCTGCCTGCAAAACAGAACAAAATCCACTTAGTAATAGTCCTTTTTCAATCAATATTCAGAAATGGAGTTGTTTTAACAAATTTACCTTCTGCCAACGGTTATCATCTGGCTTTTTCAACACTACAATTGCACTGATACTCTCAGGTGACTCAATTTTCCATCTGCAGTAAGGGTACGACTCTCTATGACGATGGTAAATCCCAACGATCTGATTCTTGTTTCGATCATATTTGGCTGCACTTATGTAGTACACGAAAGGCTTCTGGCACGGATGCTTTGTCACAGGCCTAGTGTTGAATGCATAGGCAGTGTAATCAGCTCTTTTATACCAGTTGAGAAATGTCCTTGTGGGCATTTCTAATTCTCTTGGAGAGATATTACCCCTCGTGATCTGAACCACGTAGCCCCACGACACTGAAATAGACCAGTATTTCTGCTTGTCGTAGCAGATTGACTGCTGCATTATGCTGGCAGTGTCATATTTCATTGATTCAAAAATGCGTTGGAGTCCATCAACTCTGCTCATCCTTGGAATTATAGGATCCACAACATCAAGATGGTGAATTGATACTAGAGGTGTTACAGGATGTGCTCCCAATAGGCCTAGCAAATTCCCGTACACATCATACTATACAGTACAAAAATAAAAAAATAAAAATCGTCAAAATCCATTCAGAAGTACTTCTAATTGAAGACGTGACAGTAAAATGATACTCCCTCCATCTCAATTTGTTAGTTTAGTTCTAGTAATGCATGAAACTTTGGTTATGAACAAGACTCTGACTATAGAATATTTTTTGATCATTTTTAATGGACAGTTAGTTACCTGATGAAATCCAGGTTCTCTGGTAAGGGGGACCCCGAGCTCAGCCATACAAGCTTGAATTCTATCATCACTACCGTATAATCCAGGATATCGTTGAAGGCATCGATCTTGAATCTTTTCCAATTCTTTTGCCAATGGATAACTAATAGCAAATCCACCCCCACCATAAGCCATTGCATATGAGAAAAAAATGTTTTGAATATGACTTTCTGAAGAACTTCCAATGTAATAATACTGATTATGATCATATTTCGAAAGAACTCTAACAACATTATCGACATTAAACACTGTATCATCATCTCCCATTACGAACCATCTCACATTTTTAAGTCCCAACCTTATTGTCTCCGAAACAACCCTGGATATCCTCAGAGCCGATCTGTTCCCCTGTCTATTCGTGTACAAAAACGTAGTTGTGTTCTCCGAAATTCTAATTTCAGGCAAATCTTCATTTTTCTTTATTGTAACATTTTTATCTAACCATACAACACCTCTCATTTCCCCTGGCCTCCACCATAATTTTATATACTCTTTCCTTTTATCCCACAAGTTCGTAGACGCAGCGATCCCAAATACAATGTGTTTCAGCCCTGTTTCAGGCTCCCCTCTATTTTCCTTTAAAGAAATGGAAGTTGAATTCTCCGATGGTGGAGTTTGAGGCAATGTTGTCGAAATTGATTCTTTTGTGGATAATTCGGATGAGGAAGACACAGAATTGGTACATTCAGGGGAATCTTTATTGAGAATTAAACTAAAAGAGTAAAGAAGATAGATGATCAACAATGTGATAAATAACCAAGTTACAGTTCTGCGAAGATTGCTTACGCCACGTTGAGAAGAAGTGGATGTCATTATTGTTATAGATTAAACGTCCAGTCATTAAGTTTGTTTGTTTTTTCGAGTTTCTAAGTGTTATGGTAGTACATGCCATCATGTCTCAGTACTTGAGATGGATTGCGGTAGAGTAGGAGAAAGAAAGAAAGTTGGTGATGGAGAAAGAGGTTCGATTGAGAGGAAAAGAGGAATTTTCTCAATTTTACTTGGTATGAATTTATTTAAATTTTACAAGTAATGATTACCTAATTAAGTTATATGCAACATAATTATAGATAACTTTTTATGATTAAAATATTGATATACCGTCAATGTACTTGGATCGTTTCATCTGATTTAATCAATGTATTCAAGTTTGTATTTTCCATAACAAATTCATCACCGTACAATGTATAGTTATACTTTTCTAAAGTGACGACTGTCTCATCGATTAATCTGAATATAAGTATTAACATAAAGAATTTTGGTTAAATTTTGTGTAAGAGCGATCGCAAAAACAGAGTCAATTGTTGTGCATGCTATTGGCCTGGTATTTCAATTAGGGGTAGGCATGGTATAATGGTACATATCAAACATCATATCGTAACTAAAAAAATTTACCGAAATTTTATTGTAATATATAAATATATTAATTATTCATTAACATGTAGATTCTAACTTGACATATATTTTGTGGTGTAAACTTATATAGCGATACATAATTTTAGATAATGTCATTTAAACTTTCCATCTATGATTATTCGATCGTTATTGAAATACTCTTTTTGGGATATTATTTAACAGGAGTAGTTGTTAATCTACTATGATTGAGACTTGTGATTTTGAATTTCTTATACTCATGTTGATAATCGTATTGGTCTTGCGAGAATACTTGCTAAATGACAAAGAGAATTATTCTAATCTTATTTGCTAATTGAATTGTATGGAGAGTAATAAAAATGCAAGTATTATGCTACCGAATATCATATCGTAAAATATTAAAGTCAAAATTATATATATCGAATCATATCGAACTAATTTAGTATGATAATAGTATAGCACTTTAGATACCAAAATTACGGTATCAAAATTTTTAAATATTGTGCCATGCCCATCCCTAATTCCAATAGCAACAAATGGTGCCTCACATGTTGACATTCGATCTACTCTGGTAGTAAAAAGTTCGATCATTGAATGAATCTGAATGAACTAATGCTTATATTGAAGACCTTTGTTGACATGGACGGATGCTCAAAGAAATCATTTTATTAACAAATTAAAAAAAAATGTGTTTCATATAATAAGTTACGTTATATACACTTATAATTACATTATAAAATTACCCCAGGAAAGCCTTTCCTTTTTATTATGCACATAAAAACTAGCAAGTATAGTACTCTCTATGTTTCAAGACTTTAAATTAGTGGTCATAAGCTAACAATTTTATGATCACTTACACTTAGAGGTATCATTCTACTTTTTCATATTATAAGATACTTTGATGGTAACAATTAGAAAGTCTCTTTCTTTTAATGTTTATGTTTAATGTAATATAAAAATATATTTTGGTATATGATATGCTTTGTCGAAAGAGAAGATTACTCGGTTAAATAACTATCCGGTTAAATAAACTTATATATATTGTTTCATTAGTTATCATAGCTATTGTATATTATAATTATCATTTGTAATTAACATTGGTCATTAATAACGTGGCCATTAATCACATGCATAATTCGCCACGTTTAAATAATCTGCAACTATCAGTTCTTCGTTTGTATTTGTATATGACAGAGATTTTTTTTGGTTTTTCGGTTTTATGACCATATACTTTCAAAAAAAAAAATTATAACTTTTTAAGGTTTGTCTAAATATTTAGTTTTGTGTTTTGTATAATATAATTTATAATGTGTATAATGAATTTGTATAACTGTTTAAAGTTCATATGTTTATTTGTATAAATTTGTTATTTCAAGTTTTATCCTATTTTTATAATTCCAAAATTTGTATAACTCAATTATACAAAATACACACAAATTATTTAATTGTACCCACGAAATATACCAACAAAATGTGAATTATACAAATTATTGCCCTCGCTCGCATATCTCTCCCTCTCCCAATCTAGCCTGCCTCTCTCCTCCCTCTTCCATTCTCTCTCGTCTCTCTCCTCTCCTAATATGTAGCTATGAATCATAATTAATAAATTATAGCTATAAAGCTTAATTAAGTTATTTTGAGTGACGGTATGCGAAAATTTCCCTTGTCGAAATATGTGTAGAGTCCATTTAAACTGGACCACGGCCCAAACGCAAATTTATCTCTAGTGAGCTGGATATGCCATTTGTACAGCACAAAACGTCCAAACAAATTAAAGTAGATAACCAAAAATAATTTTACGTCCACATGAGGAAAATTGTTACATTTCACAACATTATTATATAATATTTGTTATGTATTTTAATATATACACCGGCCGCAGCTACTATATATTTATTACGATGAGATGAAATTTATTAGTTTCTGTCTATATGTATAATACTATATGATTAAAAAAGGGAAACTTACATAAATATACTATAATAAAAAAATATTTACCATTTATAGCAATAATATTTTTACCTCACTTGATCACTTTTAATTCATTTATAATACAAGTTTAATACATATTACAAAGAACAATTTATTATTCACATATAATACAAATTTTAATAATGAATAATATATTTATCACACATTTTAATACACTTATAATACAATGTGACAATTTTTTTACCAAACAAACATAATATATTTCAAAAAACAATTATAATTCATATATATTGCATACATAATTCACTTTTAATACATATTACAAATTTAACAAAGCATTGCTATAAATGGTAATAAACAAAAAGTATCGCTAAAATCAGTAATTATTTTTTAAAATGTATTAATTTATGTAATTTTTCCATTAAAAAAGAGAGTTTTGAGTGAGGAACTCACGAGGATTTCATCATTCATAACTATGATTGTCATTTACTTCCATAACTACAAAGTGGCTGTGATCTTATTATATATATACTCATTTTGAGTAGTTTTTATTATTTTTATTATTATCATTATTGGAAGTTGAAAATAATTCATCCAATTTTAATGAATGGCAGTAAACAGAACGCCTTACTTTAATTCTCCAGGATGCTATTCCTTTCTTTATTTTTATTAGTCTTAATTCGATCTTAGAAAATTAATTTAATTAATTTTTAAATATTAATCCTATAAATCATCATCACAAATCATCTCCATATCATCGGTAAAACAAGCCATTTTATTGACAACTCCTTGTACATAAAGATCTTTTTAATTTTATTTAAATTTTATATTTAATAATTTTAAAAGTAAAACTTAATTATATGCATTCAATTGCTTAGAAAATAAATCACATCTTCATTATTTACTATTCAGATTTAAATTTAGAGAGAGTAACATTTTAAGAATGAGCTTAAATCATATATAATACTATCAATGATATTTACATGTAACTACTCAGATTATGATTTTTGTAATTTTAAAAATAAGATAAATTACTTAATTATAATACTAGTAAAAATAACCTAATGGAGTATAGATATTTCATACTGTGTAAATTAACTCAATATTTTGATTAGGAGTTTATGAACTTAAAGGGAAATATATATATATATATATATATATAT